>NC_041392.1:100519631-100521050 GCF_002162155.2 Triticum dicoccoides
GGCTGCTATGGCGAACGGCGGCGACGGTGGTGTTCGGCCGTGTGAGAGAGAGAGCGAGGGAGAGGAGGGGAGAGCCGGGGGAGAGTGAGAGAGAGCAGGGGGGAGGCGTGGCGTCGTCCGGGGCATCGAGCGAGGAGGGGAGGGCAGGCAAGCAGGGAGAGAGGTGGCGTGGCGCGGTGGCGCGCGCGCGCGCCGGCCACACTCCCCTCCCTCTGTCGGGACGAAGACGACAGAGGAGGGAGGCGGGCTGGGCCACCTGCTGGCTGGGCCGGCCAGCTGGATGGGCTGCACAGGGAGGAGCCCAGGTAAGCTTCTCCCTTTTATTTTTTTTCTGTTTTCTAATTTCTGACATTTGTTTTGATTTAAATAATATATTAAATCATTTATTTAACTTATGCCAATTTTTGCAGGGGCTAGATATATTATTCCAGAGCTCCTTTATAATTGGCATAATATTTGGACATATATTAATATATATAGAAATATATTTCCAATGCAAATATTTATGCATTAATTCCAAATGCCCAAAATAAATGTCCATGAGCCACTAAAAATATTGGTTTGATTTTTTTATCTCTGTCCAATATTTTCAGAGATCAACATGAGCATTTTCTTGGACCCTTTTGGAGAAATTTTTATTTGGATCATTTTCAAAATGATTCTGAGGGTTTCACAGATCCCCATTTCAAGTTTCTGATGAAAGAGTAAACATGATGCAACACTCTAATGCATGACTAGCTAGGGTGTGACAGCGTCGAACATGGGGTTGAGCCGCGTCCAGGGGCGATGAAGGGAGGCGCGGGGGTGGCCGAGCGCGTCGAGGACGACAACGCCCAGCGGCAGTTGTAGGCGGCGCTCGATACCGCAGTCCTGTGGGACGCAGAGGCGAGCGTGCGTGGGGCTGTGCGAGTGGTGTGGCCGGGTCGCGTAGCACGAGCGGCGACCACGGGGAAGTACGGGAGCAGAGAGGGGGAAGGAGAGGGGATACGCAGCCGGCGCGGCGGCTCACCGCGAAGCTGTAGGGAGGGGCAGTGGGCTCGAGGCGGCTTGGGGTGGTCCGGCGATGGAGAGGACAAGGCGGACGACGGTGACGGGGGCGAGGCAGTCCGGCGACGGCACGGTCGCGGATGAGGCGGCGTCAGCGCGGTCGGCGACATCGGAGCCGCATCCCCCCTGATCCAGACGGGATCGAGCAGAGGAGGGGGGGTCCGACGATGGGGCGGCAGGTGATGGAGGCAGCGGGGCGGGGTGGCTTCAGCGAGGCCCAGGCGCTCCGGGCGGCGAGCGCGTCGGGGTCGATGGGGTCGGGGCGCCGTTGGAGAAGCAGGCCGGTGGGGGAGCGCTCCGGCATCCAACGGCGAGGCGGCATCGGGCGGCGGCGAGCGCTGGGCGTCGGGGTCGACGGGATCGGGGCCAATC
>NC_041392.1:100521060-100579850 GCF_002162155.2 Triticum dicoccoides
GCGCTGGGCGGCGGGGTCGACGGGATCGGGGCCGATCGCGATCCAGATCGGTGGGGGGAGAAGGGGATCGAGGGGGGAGTGGAGTTCGTGCGGGAGCAGTGGGGGTGGACCGGGCTAGGGTTCGGTCGCTCGGGGAGATAAGGGGGAATGGGGTGGGCCTCCTGGTGGCCTCGATGCCCAGTTGGGCCGAATGGCCCAGGGGGAGGGGGGCTTTGCTTTTTTTCTTTCTTTGGTTTCTATTTTCCCTTTTTCTGTTTTATTTATTTAGCTACTGTTATGTACTTAGTGTAGGTACTAAACGATTTTAGTTAAAGTTGAAACTCCTCACATAATTACCTACTGATATTTTGGGCATTATCCAAAAGGTTTGGTGGGTTATTTGGAATTGTTTGAAAATAAGTTCACGTTTTAAAAGGCATAAAAGGTGTTGTATGACCACTTTAATTATTTCCAGGGAGATTTAAAAATCCATTTAATGTTAGATCCTCCAAGTTAATTACCTAGTGAATATTCGCAAACGACCGAACATTTTTGTTTTACCGGTTGAAGAAATTATAATTTGACTTTATTTTAACTTTGAATTTGTTGGGTTTGGATCAAAGTGAGGTTTAGCAAATTAACTGCGATGACATGGCAACATTAGGAGGGGATTACTGTAGCTTAAATACCCGGGCGTCACATTTTTCAACATATTATTCAATAGAATTTCAGCTTCATCCGGTGTTCTTTCCCTGAAAAGAGAACCAGCACAACTATCCAGGTAATCTCTGGAAGCATCGGTTAGTCCATTATAAAAGATATCAAGTATTTCAGGTTTCTTAAGAGGATGATCAGGCAAAGCATTAAGTAACTTGAGAAGCCTCCCCCAAGCTTGTGGGAGACTCTCTTCTTTAATTTGCACGAAGTTGTATATTTCCCTCAAAGCAGCTTGTTTCTTATGAGAAGGGAAATATTTAGCAGAGAAGTTATAAATCATATCCTGGGGAATACGCACACAACCAGGATCAAGAGAATTAAACCATATCTTAGCATCACCCTTTAATGAGAACGGAAATGTTTTGAGTATATAAAAGTAACGCGATCTCTCATCATTAGTAAACAGGGCAGCTATATCATTTAACTTAGTAAGATGTGCCACAACAGTTTCAGATTCATAGCCATAAAACGGATCAGATTCAACCAAAGTAATTATATCAGGATCAACAAAGAATTCATAATCCTTATTAGGAACACATATAGGTGAAGTAGCAAAAGCAGGGCCGGGTCTCATTTTATCTCTAAGTGATTCTTTGTTCCATTTAATTAATAACCTCTTAAGCTCATATCTATCTTTGCAAGCTAAAATAGCGGTAGAAGATTCCATATCAAAAAGATAACCCTCAGGAATAACAGGCATATTTTCATCATCACTATCATCATTGTATTCAGATTCAATAATTTCTTTTTCTCTAGCCCTAGCGATTTGTTCATCAAGAAATTCACTAAGGGGCACAGTAGTATCAGGCATAGAAGCAGTTTCATCATAAGTATCATGCATAACAGAAGTGGCATCATCAATAACATGCGACATATCAGAACGAATAGCAGAAGCAAGTGTAGGTGTCGCTAACTTACTCATAACAGAAGGTGAATCAAGTGCAGAGCTAGATGGCAGTTCCTTACCTCCCCTCGTAGTTGAGGGATAGATCTTGGTTTTTGGATCTTTCAAGTTCTTCATAGTGTCCAGTAGATATAAATCCCAAGTGACTCAAAGAATAGAGCTATGCTCCCGGCAACGGCGCCATAAATTAGTCTTGATAACCCACAAGTAAAGGGGATCGCAACAGCTTTCGAGGGTAGAGTATTCAACCCAAATTTATTGATTCAACACAAGGGGAGCCAAAGAATATTCTCAAGTATTAGCAGCTGAGTTGTCAATTCAGCCACACCTTGAAACTTAGTATCTGCAGCAAGGTGTTTAGTAGCAAAGTAATATGATAGTGGTGGTAGCAGCAACAAAAGTAAAGACATCAAAAGTAATGTTTTTTGTATTTTGTAGTGATTGTAACAGTAGCAGCAGGAAAGTAACTAAGAGAGAACCAGTATATGGAAAACTCGTAGGCACCGGATCAGTGATGGATAATTATGCCGGATGCGGTTCATCATGTAACAGTCATAACATAGGGTGACACAGAACTAGCTCCAGTTCATCAATGTAATGTAGGCATGTATTTCGTATATAGTCATACATGCTTATGGAAAAGAACTTGCATGACATCTTTTGTCCTACCCTCCCGTAGCAGCGGGGTCCTATTGGAAACTAAGGGATATTAAGGCCTCCTTTTAATAGAGAACCGGAACAAAGCATTAGCACATAGTGAATACATGAACTCCTTAAACTATGGTCATCACCGGGAGTGGTCCCGATTATTGTCACTTCCGGGTTGCCGGATCATAACACATAGTAGGTGACTATAGACTTGCAAGATAGGATCAAGAACTCACATATATTCATGAAAACATAATAGGTTCAGATCTGAAATCACGGCACTCGGGCCCTAGTGACAAGCATTAAGCATAGCAAAGTCATAGCAACATCAATCTTAGAACATAATGGATACTAGGGATCAAACCCTAACAAAACTAACTCGATTACATGATAAATCTCATCCAACCCATCACCGTCCAGCAAGCCTACGATGGAATTACTCACGCACGGCGGTGAGCATCATGAAATTGGTGATGGAGGATGGTTGATGATGACGACGGCGACGAATCCCCCTCTCCGGAGCCCCGAACGGACTCCAGATCAGCCCTCCCGAGAGGTTTTACGTCTTGGCGTCGGCTCCGTATCGTAAAACGCGATGATTTCTTCTCTCTGGTTTTTTTTTCTCTCTGAAAGCAAATATATAGAGTTGGAGTTGGCGTCAGAGGGCATCCAGGGGGCCCACGAGGTAGGGGGCGCGCCTTGCGGGGGCGCGCCCCCCACCCTCGTGAGAAGGGTGTGGGCCCCCTGGTCTTCATCTTTGGTGAGGATTTTTTATTATTTTTTCTAAGATGTTTCGTGGAGTTTCAGGCCATTCCGAGAATATTTGTTTTCTACACATAAAACAACACCATGGCAATTCTACTGAAAACAACGTCAGTCCGGGTTAGTTTCATTCAAATCATACAAATTAGAGTCCAAAACAAGGGCAAAAGTGTTTGGAAAAGTAGATACGACGGAGACGTATCAGTCCCGCAGCATGCACGTATGGTAAACATTATGCAACAAATTTGAAACATCGGGTGTTATTTGATTGTCCTCCTTATGAGTGGCGGTCAGGGACAAGCGATGGTCTTTTCCTACCAATCTATCCCCCTAGGAGCATGTGCGTAATACTTTGATTTTTGATGGCTTGTAGATTTTTGCAATAAGTATATGAGTTCTTTATGACTAATGTTGAGTCCATGGATTATACGCACTCTCACCCTTCCATCATTGCTAGCCTCTACGGTACCGTGCATTGCCCTTTCTCACATCGAGAGTTGGTGCAAACTTCGCTGGTGCATCCAAATCCCGTGATATGATACGCTCTGTCACACATAAACCTCCTTATATCTTCCTCAAAACAGCCACCATACCTACCTATTATGGCATTTCCATAACCATTCCGAGATATATTGCCATGCAACTTTCCACCATCCAGTTTATCATGACACATTCATCATTGTCATATTGCTTCGCATGATCATGTAGTTGACATGGTATTTGTGGCAAAGCCACCGTTCATAATTTTTTCATACTTGTCACTCTTGATTCATTGCATATCCCGGTACACCGTCGGAGGCATCCATATAGAGTCATACTTTGTTCTAGTATCGAGTTGTAATCATTGAGTTGTAAATAAATAAAAATGTGATGATCATCATGCAATAGAGCATTGTACCAAAAAAAGGAGAAAGGCCAAATAAAAAAAGAAGGCCCAAAAAAAAGGGGGCAATGCTACTATTCCTTTTTTTCCACACTTGTCCTTCAAAGTAGCACCATGTTCTTCATATAGAGAGTCTCTTGAGTTATCACTTTCATATACTAGTGGGAATTTTTCATTATAGAACTTGGCTTGTATATTCCAACAATGGGCCTCCTCAAGTGCCCTAGGTCTTCGTGAGCAAGCAAGTTGGATGCACACCCACTTAGTTTCTTTTGTTGAGCTTTCATACATTTATAGCTCTAGTGCATCTGTTGCATGGCAATCCCTACTCCTTGCATTAACATCAATTGATGGGCATCTCCATAACCCATTGATTAGCCTCGTTGATGTGAGACTTTCTCCTTTTTTGTATTCTCCACATAACCCCCATCATTCTATTCCACCCATAGTGCTATATCCATGGCTCACGCTCATGTATTGCGTGAAAGTTTATGAGTTTGAAATTATGAAGGTATGAAACAATTGCTTGGCTTGTCATCGGGGTTGTGCATGATGAGAGCATTCTTGTGTGACGAAAATGGAGCATGACTAAACTATATGATTTTGTAGGGATAAACTTTCTTTGGCCATGTTATTTGAGAAGACATAATTGCTTTGTTAGTATGCTTGAAGTATTATTATTTTTATGTCAATATAAACTTTTGTCTTGAATCTTTCGAATCTGAATATTCATATCACAATTAAGAAGATTTACATTGAAATTATGCCAAGTAGCACTCCGCATCAAAAATTCTCTTTTTATCATTTACCTACTCGAGGACGAGCAGGAATTAAGCTTGGGGATGTCTGATACGTCTCCAACGTATCTATAATTTTTTATTGCTCCATGCTATATTATCTATTGTTTTGGACTATATTGGGCTTTATTTTCCACTTTTATATTATTTTTGGGACTAACCTATTAACCGGAGGCCCAGCCCAGAATTGCCGTTTTTTTGCCTATTTCAGTGTTTTGAAGAAACGGAATATCAAACGGAGTCCAAGCGGAATAAAATCTTCGGAAACGTGATTTTCTCGCTGAACGTGATCCAGGAGACTTGGACCCTACTACAAGGGATCAAAGAGGTGGTCACGAGGGTGGGGGCGCCACCCCTCGCTAGGGCGCTACCCCCTGCCTCGTGGGCCCCTCGGTGCTCCACCGACGTACTTCTTCCTCCTATATATACATACGTACCCCCAAACGATCAGAACGGGGGCCAAAAACCTAATTCCACCGCCGCAACTTTCTGTATCCACGAGATCCCATCTTGGGGCCTGTTCCGGAGCTCCGCCGGAGAGGGCCGTCATCACGGAGGGCTTCTACATCATCATAGCCTCTCCGATGAAGTGTGAGTAGTTTACCTCAGACCTTCGGGTCCATAGTTAGTAGCTAGATGGCTTCTTCTCTATTTTTGGATCTCAATACAAAGTGCTCCCCCTCTCTCGTGGAGATCTATTCGATGTAATCTTCTTTTTGTGGTGTGTTTGTTGAGACCGATGCATTGTGGGTTTATGATCAAGTCTATCTATGAATAATATTTGAATCTTCTCTGAATTCTTTTATGTATGATTGGTTATCTTTGCAAGTCTCTTCGAATTATCCGTTTGGTTTGGCCAACTAGATTGGTAGTTCTTGCCATGGGAAAAGTGCTTAGCTTTGGGTTCGATCTTGCGGTGTCCTTTCCCAGTGATAGAAGGGGCAGCAAGGCACGTATTGTATCGCTGCCATCGAGGATAACAAGATGGGGTTTATTTCATATTGCATGAATTTATCTCTCTACATCATGTCATCTTGCTTAAGGCGTTACTCTGTTTTTAACTTAATACTCTAGATGCATGCTGGATAGCGGTCGATGAGTGGAGTAATAGTAGTAGATTCAGAATCGTTTCGGTCTACTTGTCACGGACGTGATGCCTATATACATGATCATGCCTAGATATTCTCATAACTATTCTCAATTCTGTCAATTGCTCAATAGTAATTTGTTCACCCACCGTAGAATACTTATGCTCTTGAGAGAAGCCACCAGTGAAATCTATGGCCCACGGGTCTATTCTCATCATATCAATCTCCATCACTTAAATCTTGTTTTTCTTTTTTACTTTGCCTTTACTTTTTACTTTGCATCTTTATACCAAAAATACCAAAAATATTATATCTATCAGATCTCACTCTCGTAAGTACGAGGGACTTGAGCGTGGCCTCCTACTGGATTGATACCTTGGTTCTCAAAAACTGAGGGAAATACTTACGCTACTCTTCTGCATCATCCCTTCCTCTTCGGGGAAAACCAATGCAAGCTCAAGACGTAGCACCCCGCTCGCCAGCTCTGCTGCCGCCGCGCGCCTTGCCTTCACCCGCTTGACCACGCTGTCGCCGCCAACGGCCTCCCGCACTGGGCTGCACCTCCCTGCTACGTCGTCGCCTCTGCCACTTCGTCCGCGGCCGCGTTGACCTCCCTCCCACGCCCTTTTCTTGTGCGCCGCCTGCTCCCCTGGCCACACCCGCCGGCGGCCACCCCCGCCGCGCCCGTCTTGCCAAACACCGGCTCCCGCAGTGCCCTATCGGGCGGGCTAGCGCTTGTCGCCTGGCTGCGCCCGATGCCCATGGCCCGTTAGTCCGATAAGGCCTTCCTGCCACTTACTAGTGGGGCACACCCCAGAACGATTTTATAAAAAAAAGAATTAAAAAACATTAATTAATTAACTGAATTAATCATAATTAGATTAATCTAATCACTAATTAACCTAATTAACTATTAGTTAATTAAAACAGAGTATGACAGTGGGACCCACATGTCAGGTTGACCAGGTCAACTGTTGTTGTCATGCTGACGTCAGCAAACACTGTTCTTGATAATGTTCTATTAAAATAATTAATTAAATGCTAAAAATGATTTAAATCTTTTAAAATCAATATAAAATAAACCGTAGCTCGGATGGAAAAACTTTGTACATGAAAGTTGCTCAAAACGACGAGACAAATCCGGATACGCAGCCCGTTCGTCCGCCACACACCCCTAACATATCGAACTCGCAACTTTCCCACTTCGGTTCATCTGTCCGAAAACGCGAAACACCGGGGATACTTTCCCGGATGTTTTCCTCCTTCACCGGTACCACCTCGTACCGCGTTAGGGCACACTTGGCATCACGCTTTGTCATGTCATGTATCGTCATGCATTTGTTTGCGTTATATTTATTGTTTCTTCCTCCTCTTCTCTGCTAGACACCGAGACCGACGCCGCTGCTACCCAGTACGACTACGGTGTTGACGACCCCTCTCTCTTGCCAGAGCAACCAGGCAAGCCCCCCCCCCTTGATCACCAGATATCGCCTATTCTTCTCTATACTGCTTGCATTAGAGTAGTGTAGCATGTTACTGCTTTTCGTTAATCCTATGTTGATGCATAGCCTGTCCTTGCTACTACTGTTGTTACCTTTACCTGCAATCTTAATGCTTACCATAGGATGCTAGTTTATCATCAGTGGCCCTACATTCTTGTACGTCTGCCATGCTATACTATCGGGTCGTGATCACTCGGGAGGTGGTCATGGGTAAATACTTATACATAACATATGATACTTCTAGTGACAAAAGACGGGTCGGCTCGAGGAGTACCCGCGGTTGATTCACGAATTGGGGGCTGGAAGGACATACTTTCTCGACGGCCCTTTGTGTGGATCGTTGTGGCGAAGCGACAGGGCAGGTTGAGACCACCTAGGAGAGAGGTGGGCCTGGCCCTGGTCGGCGTTCGCGGTTATTTCAAGATAACACATTTAACGAGATCTTGGTATTTGATCTGAGTCTGGCCACTGGCCTATACGCACTAACCATCTACGCGGGGACAATTATGGGCACTCGACATCATGGTATCAGCCGAAGCCTTCGTGAGGTCAGCGACTGAGCAGCGTGCGCCGGGTTGGACTAGAATGCCTGCTCTTATATAAGGGAGGCTAGGTCTGCTCTCCGGCCGCCCTCGCAACATGCAGGTGTGCAATGGGTGATGGGCCCAGACCCCTGCGCCATAGGATTTAGACCAGCAAGCTGACCTCTCTGTTGTGCCTAGGTAGGGCTGCGACGCGTCGATCTTCCGAGGCCGGGCATGACCCAAGAAAGTGTGTCCGGACAAAGGGGATCGAGCGTGTTGGGATATTTGGTGCACCCCTGCAGGGAAGTTAATCTATTCGAATAGCCGTGATCTTCGGTAACAGGATGACTTGGAGTTATACCTTGACCTTATGACAACTAGAACCGGATACTTAATAAAACACACCATTCCAAGTGCCAGATACAACCGGTGATCGCTCTCTCATAGGGCGACGAGGGGAGGATCATCGGTTAGGATTATGCTACATGATGCTACTTGGTGAACTTACCATCTACTCTCTTATTATGCTGCAAGATGGAGGTTACCAGAAGCGTAGTCTTCGAAAGGACTAGCTATCCCCCTCTTATTCTGGCATTCTGCAGTTCAGTCCACATATGATACCCTTAGTCCATTTGATACCAATGCATACATATGTAGTGTAGCTCCTTGCTTGCGAGTACTTTGGATGAGTACTCACGGTTACTTTTCTCCCCTTTTTCCCCTTTCCTATACCTGTTTGCTGCGACCAGACGTTGGAGTCCAAGAGCCATACGCCACCGTCGATGACGACTACTACTACTCGGGAGGTGCCTACTACTACGTGCAGCCCGCAAACGACGACCAGGAGTAGTTTAGGAGGATCCCAGGAAGGAGCCCTGCGCCTCCTTCGATCTGTATCCTAGTTTGTGCTAGCCTTCTTAAGGCAGACTTGTTTAACTTATGTCTGTACTCAGATATTGTTGCTTCCGCTGACTCATCTATGATCGAGCTCTTGTATTCGAGCCCTCGAGGCCCCTGGCTTGTAATATGATGCTTGTATGACTTATTTTATTTGTAGAGTTGTGTTGTGATATCTTCCCGTGAGTCCCTGATCTTGATCGTACACGTTTGCGTGTATGATTAGTGTACAATTGGATCGGGGGCGTCACAAGTACTCAGACATTCTGAGCGCATGCTCACTCATTGAGCTATTCTCCTCCATCTTGTAGGCAAAGTACTGTCAGAGGTCTCATACCTCTTGACATGGGCATGAGTATGAGATACCAATTTCAACTCTTGGAACATCTTATATGCTCTGTGGCGTTCAAAACATTTTTGAAGTCTCGGTTTTAAGCCATAAAGCATGGTGCACTAAACTATCAAGTAGTCATCATACCGAGCTTGTCAAATGTTCGTAGCGTCTGCTTCTTCTCCTGCAATAGGTCTATCACCTAGCGGTGCATTAAGGACATAATTCTTCTGTGCAGCAATGAGGATAATCCTCAGATCACGGACCTAGTCCGCATCATT
The DNA here is from genome assembly GCF_002162155.2 of Triticum dicoccoides. NCBI lineage: Eukaryota > Viridiplantae > Streptophyta > Magnoliopsida > Poales > Poaceae > Triticum > Triticum dicoccoides. The sequence continues at coordinate 100,530,374 of NC_041392.1, forward strand.
GCTACTATCATGTTTCAACATAGTTTTTCTCTAGGAACATATCAAAAATAAACAGGGAGCTACATCGCGAGCTATAGATCTGCAACATAGTTATGCAAATACTATCAGGACTAAGTTAATGATAAATTAAAGTTTAATTAATCATATTACTTAAGAACTCCCACTTAGATAGACATCCCTCTAGTGATCTAAATGATCACGTGATCCAAATCAACTAAACCATGTCCGATCATCACTATGTTGCTCATATCTACTATATTATTCACGCTCGACCTTTCGGTTTCCAGTGTTCCGAGGCCATATCTGCATATGCTAGGCTTGTCAAGTTTAACCTGAGTATTATGCGTGTGCAAAACTGGCTTGCACCCGTTGTATGTGAATGTAGAGCTTATCACACCCGATCATCACGTGGTGTCGATGAACTGTCGCGATGGTGCATACTCAGGGAGAACACTTATACATTGAAATTTAGTGAGAGATCATCTTATAATGCTACCGCTGAATTAAGAAAAATAAGATGCATAAAGGATCAACATCACATGCAATCAAAATATGTGACATGATATGGCCATGATCATCTTGCGCCTTTGATCTCCATCTCCAAAGTACCGTCATGATCTCTATCGTCACCGGCACGACACCATGATCTCCATCATCTTGATCTCTATCAACGTGTCATCACATGGTCGTCTCGCTAACTATTTCTCTTGCAACTATTGCTATCGCATAGCGATAAAGTAAAGCAATTATTTGGCGCTTGCATCTTATGCAATAAAGAGACAACCATAAGGCTTCTGCCAGTTGCCGATAACTTCAACAAAAAACATGATCATCTCATACAACAACTTATATGTTATCACGTCTTGACCATATCACATCACAACAAGCCCTGAAAAAACAAGTTAGACGTCCTCTACTTTGTTGTTGCAAGTTTAACGTGGCTGCTACGGGCTGAGCAAGAACAGTTCTTACCTATGCATCAAAAACCACAACGCGGTATAGTGAGTGCTTTTTGATCTTCAAAAAGAACCTGTTCATTGAATCCGATTTAACTAAAGATGGAGAAACTGACACCCACTAGCCACCTGTGTGCGAAGCATGTCGGTAGAACCAGTCTCGCGTAAGCGTACGTGTAATGTCAGTCTGGGCCGCTTCATCCAACAATACCGCTGAATTAAGAATCAACTAGTGACGGCAAGCAATATGTATATACCCACGCCCATAACTCCTTTGTGTTCTACTCATTTATATAACATCTACACATAGACCTGGCTCGGATGCCACTGTTGGGGAACGTAGTAATTTCAAAAAAAATCCTACACGCACACAAGATCTATCATGGTGATGCATAGCAACGAGAGGGGAAGAGTGTTGTCCATGTACCCTTGTAGACCATAAGCGGAAGCATTATGACAACGCGGTTGATGTAGTCGAACATCTTCATGATCCAACCAATCCTAGCACCGAAGGTATGAAACCTCCGCGATCTGCACACGTTCAACTCAGGGACGTCCCATGAACTCTAGATCCAGCTGAGTGTCGAGGGAGAGTTTCGTCAGCACGACGGCGTGATGACGGTGATGATGAAGCTACCGAAATAGGGCTTCGCCTAAGCACTGCAACGATATGACCGAGGTGGATTATGGTGGAGGGGGGCACCGCACACGGCTAATACAATTGTCAACTTGGGTGTCTATGGGGTGCCCCCTGGCCACGTATATAACGGATGGAGAGAGGAGGAGGCCAGCCCTCATAGGGCGCACCCAAAGTGTGGAGTCCTACTAGGACTCCCTAGTTCTAGTAGGATTCCACCTCCCACATGGAATAGGAAAAAGGGAAGGGAGAAGGAGAAGGAAGGAAGAGGGCGCCCCCTTTCCCTAGTCCAATTCGGACCAGTCCATGGGGAAGGGGCGCGGCCACCCTTGAGGCCTTTCTCTCCTTTCCCGTATGGCCCATTAAGGCCCAATACGAATTCTCGTAACTCTCCGGTACTCCGAAAAATACCTGAATCACTCGGAACCTTTCCTACGTCCGAATATAGCCTTCCAATATATCGATCTTTACGTCTCGATCCCCGATCTCATCCAAAACTCCGAACAAATTCGGTCACCAAATCACATAACTCATAATACAAATCATCACAGAACGTTAAGTGTGCGGACCCTACGGGCTCGAGAACTATGTAGACATGACCGAGACTTATCTCCGGTCAATAACCAATAGCGGAACCTAGATGCTCATATTGGTTCCTACATATTCTACGAAGATCTTTATCGGTCAAACCGCATAACCACATACGTTGTTCCCTTTGTCATCGGTATGTTACTTGCCCAAGATTTGATCATCGGTATCTCAATACCTAGTTCAATCTCGTTACCGGCAAGTCTATTTACTCGTTCCGTAATGCATCATCCCGCAACTAACTCATTAGTCACATTGCTTGCAAGGCTTATAGTGATGTGCATTACCGAGAGGTCCCACAGATACCTCTCCGACAAACGGAGTGACAAATCCTAATCTCGATCTATGCCAACTCAACAAACACCATTGGAGACACCTGTAGAGCATCTTTATAATCACGCAGTTACGTTGTGACGTTTGATAGCACACAAGGTGTTCCTCTGGTAGTCGGGAGTTGCATAATCTCATAGTCAGAGGAACATGTATAAGTCATGAAGAAAGCAGTAGCAATAAAACTGAACGATCATTATGCTAAGCTAACGGATGGGTCAATTCAATCACATCATTCTTTAATGATGTGATCCTGTTAATCAAATGACAACTCATGTCTATGGTTAGGAAACATAACCATCATTGATTCAACGAGCTAGTCAAGTAGAGGCAAACTAGTGACACTTTGTTTGTCTAAGTATTCACACATTTACTAAGTTTCCGGTTAATACAATTCTAGCATGAATAATAAACATTTATCATGATATAAGGAAATATAAATAACAACTTCATTATTGCCTCTAGGGCATATTTCCTTCAAGTTCATACGGTGTCATCTCAACGGATATTTGGATGGTGCCCTACTTAACATGAATGCAGCTGTCTCCAATGCATAACTCCAAAACGATAGTGGTAAATCGGTAAGAAACATCATAGATTGTACCATATCTAATGAAGTACAGTTACGACGTTCGGACACACCATTATGCCGTGGTGTTCCAGGTGGCGTGAGTTGCGAAACTATTCGACATTGTTTCAACTGAAGGCCAAACTCATAACTCAAACATTTCATCTCCGCGGTCAGATCGTAGAAACTTTATTTTCTTGTTACGATGATTCTCCACTTCACTCTGAAATTCTTTGAACTTTTCAAACGTTTCAGACTTGCGTTTCATTAAGTAGATATACTCATATCTGCTCAAATCATCTGTGAAGGTCAAAAAATAACAATACCCGCCGCGAGCCTCAACACATATCGGACCATATACATCGGTATGTATTATTTCCAATAAGTCAGTTGCTCACTCCATTGTTCCGGAGAATGGAGTTTTAGTCATCTTTCCCATGAGGCATGGTTCTCAAGCATAAAGTGATTCATACCCAAGTGATTCCAAAAGTCCATCAGCATGGAGTTTCTTCATGCGCTTTACACCAATATGACCTCAACGGCAGTGTCACATATAAGTTGCACTATCATTATTAACTTTGCATATTTTGGCTTCAATATTATGAATATGTGTATCACTACGATCGAGATTCAATAAACCATTTATATTGAGTGTATGACCATAGAAGGTTTTATTCATGTAAATAGAACACCAATTATTCTTTGACTTAAATGAATAACCGTATTGCAATAAACATGATCCAATCATATTTATGCTCAACGCAAACATCAAATAACATTTATTTTAGGTTCAACACTAATCCTGAAGGTAAAGGAAGTGTGCGATGGTGATCTTATCAACCTTGGAATCACTTCCAACTCACATCATCACCTCGCCCTTAACTAGTCTTTGTTTATTTTGCAACTCCCGTTTCGAGTTACTACTCTTAGCAACTGAACCAGTATCAAATACTGAGGGGTTGCTATAAACACTAGTAAAGTACACATCAATAACATGTATATCCAATATACCTTTTATCACTTTGTCATCATTCTTATCCGCCAAGTATCTAGGGAAGTTCCACTTCTAGTGACCATTTCCTTTGCAGTAGAAGCACTCAGTTTCAGGCTTGGGTCTAGCTTTGGGCTTCTTTATGGGAGTGGCAACTTGCTTGCCATTCTTCTTGTAGTTCCCTTTCTTTCCCTTGCCCTTTTACTTGAAACTAGTGGTCTTCTCAACCATCAACACTAGATGCTTTTCTTGATTTCTACCTTCGTCAATTTCAGCATCACGAAGAGCTCGGGAATAGTTTTTGTCATCCCTTACATATTATATTCATCATGATGTTCCAGTAACTTGGCGATAGTGACTAGAGAACTCTGTCAATCACTATCTTATCTGGAAGATTAACTCCCACTTGATTCAAGCGATTGTAGTACTCAGACATTCTGAGCTCATGCTCACTGGTTAAGCTATTCTTCTCCATCTTGTAGGCAAAGTACTTGTCAGAGGTCTCATACCTCTCGACTCGGGCATGAGTCCAATTTTCACAAAAGAACCATACACATCAAGAGACGCTTCAACTCCGTCCGTGATCAAGTCAAGGAGGGAGACATAGAGATTTGCAAAATACATTAATACGTCCATTTTGCATCATGCTTTTTTATCGATATTTATTGCATTATGGGCTGTTATTACACATTATGTCACAATACTTATGCCTATTCTCTCTTATTTTACAAGGTTTATATAAAGAGGGAGAATGCCGGCAGCTTGAGATTCTGGGCTGGAAAAGGAGCAAATATTAGAGACCTATTCTTGTCTCCAAGTCCGGGATTGGTGCTAGTAGGTTGCTAGTAGTGTTAATTACTCCTTGTAGTTGATGCTAGTTGGTTTAATTGGTGGAAGATCATATGTTCAGATCCTATATGCATATTAATACCCCTCTGATTACGAACATGTTTATGCTTTGTGAGTAGTTACGTTTGTTCCTGAGGACATGGGAGAAGTCCTGCTATTAGTAGTCATGTGAATTTGGTATTCGTTCGATATTTTGATGAGATGTATGTTGTCTCTCCTCTAGTGGTGTTATGTGAACGTCGACTACATGACACTTCACCATTATTTGGGTCTAGAGGAAGGCATTGGGAAGTAATAAGTAGATAATGGGTTGCTAGAGTGACAGAAGCTTAAACCCTAGTTTATGCGTTGCTTCGTAAGGGGATGATTTGGATCCATATGTTTCATGCTATGGTTAGGTTTACCTTAATACTTTTGTTGTAGTTGCAGATGCTTGCAATAGAGGTTAATCATAAGTGGGATGCCTATCCAAGTAAGGACAGTACCCAAGCACCGGTCCACCTACATGCCAAATTATCAAAGTACCAAACGCGAATCATATGAGTGTGATGAAAACTAGCTTGATGATATTCCCATGTGTCCTCGGGAGCGCTTTTCTCTATATAAGAGTATGTCCAGGCTTGTCCTTTTCTACAAAAAGGATTGGGCCACCTTGATGCACTTTATTTACTTTTTTTACTTGTTGCTCGTTACAAATTATCCTATCACAAAACTGTCTGTTACCACTTATTTCATTACTTGCGGAGAATACCTTGCTGGAAACCGCTTATCATTTCCTTCTGCTCCTCGTTGTGTTCGACACTCTTACTTATCGAAAGGACTACGATAGATCCCCTATACTTGTGGGTCATCATACATACGGATCTGAATGTGGCAGACCCGTTTACTAAGCCTCTTCCACGAGCAAAACATGATCAGCACCAAGATTCCATGGGTGTTAGAGTCATTACAATGTAATCTAGATTATTTACTCTAGTGCAAGTGGGAGACTGAAGGAAATATGCCCTAGAGGAAATAATAAAGTTGTTATTTATATTTCCTTATATCATGGTAAATGTTTATTATTCATGCTAGAATTTTATTAACGGGAAAGTTGTTACATGTGTGGATACATAGACAAAACACAGTGTCCCTAGTAAGCCTCTACTAGACTAGCTCGTTAATCAAAGATGGTTAAGTTTCCTAGCCATAGACATGTGTTGTCATTTGATGAATGGGATCACATCATTAGGAGAATGATGTGATGGACAAGACCCACACATTAGCTTAGCATTATGATCATTAAGTTTTATTGCTATTGCTTTCTTCATGTCAAATACATATTCCTTCGACTATGAGATTATGCAGCTCCCGGATACCGGAGGACTACCTTGTGTGCTATCAAACATCACAACATAACTGGGTGATTATAAAGATGCTCTACAGGTATCTCCGAAGGTGTTTGTTGAGTTGTCATAGATTGTGATTAGGATTTGTCACTACGAGTATCAGAGAGGTATCTCTGGGCCCTCCGGTAATGCACATCACTATAAGCCTTGCAAGCAATGTGACTAATGAGTTAGTTGCGGGATGATGCATTAGGGAACGAGTAAAGAGACTTGTCGGTAACGAGATTTAACTAGGTATGAAGATACCGACGATCGAATCTTGGGCAAGTAACATACTGATGACAAAGGGAATAACGTATGCTGTCATTATGGTATGACCGAGAAAGGTCTTCGTAGAATATGTGGGAACCAATATGAGCATCCAGGTTCCGCTATTGGTTATTGACCGGAGAGGTGTCTCGGTCATGTCTACATAGTTCTCGAACCCGTAGGGTCCGCAGGCTTAACATTCGATGACAATTTTGTATTATATAAGTTATGTGATTTGGTGAATGAATGTTGTTTGGAGTCCCAGATGAGATCACGGACATGACGAGGAGTCTCTAAATGGTCGAGAGGTAAAGATTTATATATAGGACGATAGTATTTGACACCGAAAGTGTTCTGGGGGTATCGGGTATGTATCGGGTCACCAGAAGGGGTTCCAGGCAACCCCCGGCAAGCTATATGGGCTTAATGGGCCTAGGGAGGGACAGACCAGCCCACAGGGGGCTGGTGTGCCCCTCCACCAGGCCGGCCAGTCCTAGGGAAGGCAAGGGAGGAGGGATAGCCCCTCTTTCCTTCCCCTTCTCAAGGGAGAAAGGAAAGGGGGGGCGCCACCTCCTCCTTCCTTCTCTAGTACCAAAACAAGGAAGGGGGGCGAATTGGGGTGGCACCCCAAGTAGGATTCGGCCTACTTGGGCACCCCCCTGGCTGCCTCTTCCCCCCTCTGTAGCGACCAGACCTCAAATGGTCCAATCTCTGTGCCCCGGTGTCATCCCTGGATCAGTAATGCTGACACCACACAGTACTTCAAGGATTTATAACAGAGTAGCAATCACACACTTATTACATCGAGTGTCTCCAAAAGAGAACTTATTACAATAAATATGGCTTAAGGCCACCTAATAACGATAACAGCGGAAGGCTTGGAAAATAAGTGAGTCCATCAACTCCAACGGCATCACTAAGTATAGAACCACGACCTAAAACTCCTTAATCGTCATCTGAAAAGTCTGCAACATTAAGGTTGCAGCCCGAAACGGGTCAGCACATGGAATATGCTGGCAAAGTAACACATAGAGAGTAACAGAAAGAAACAGCTATTCTATATGCATATTTGGCTGGTGGAAAGCTCTATGGTTACAGTTTTGCGAAAAGCCAATTTTTCCCTACTGCAAAGGAATAAATTTATTTAACTATCATGGTGGTTGTTAAACATTGAGAATGGATGACAGCATTCTCAATCCCAATTAAACATCATCATTAAACAAACCCATCAAAATTAAACTTTATAGTAACATGTTGAGATTCACATGATAATCTAGGTACTAGATACTCAAGATGTCCATAACCGGGGACACGGCTAACCATGATTAGTTTATACACTCTGTAGAGGTTTGCGCACTTTCCCCACAAGACTCAATCGCCTCCCTTTGGTTTCTCGCACTACACGGTGTTTGAGAAACGGATGACCAAGACATAGTCTTTCAGAACTTCTAGCACCTTACGATGGGTAGACCGTACCACCTACATCCCCTACATCTGCTAGTCTACCACTGTAGGAGTTCGCATGACTTAGTCAATTATGCTAGAGCCCATAATAGCTTGTGGCTGCACACGGAAGTTTCTAGCATGAATAATCTCATGATCCCTTTGAGCCTGGGTGGCGGTCCATGAAGAAAAACAGGCAATCCTGGAATACCCAGGTACCTCAATCCACCCAAATGTGTGTTTAAGTTGCCACCTTAAATAAACCATTAGTTAACAATCTCACATCTGTCATGGATACACTCACCCAATCCACGTCTACTAGCATAGCATGGTTTAATAAGCAACGTAGAAGTAACTCCCAAAGGTTTGATAATAAACAGGTAATAGGTACTACCTCAACTACTTCCCAAACCCACAATTTAATTAGATCCTAATCATGCAATGTGTAAGGATTGATCTAATGCAATAAAACTGGGTAGTATGAGGTATGATCAAAGTGTTACTTGCCTTGCTGATGATCGGGAAACCTAGCGATTCGAAGTAACAAGCGGCGCACTCCGGGTACTCTATCACAAACAAACAAGCATACAATAAGCACTCAACTAATGCACAGGTAAAACTCAAATAAGAGATCTAACCAGAAGGTTCAACTTAAGAACTCCGGTTGGCAAAAAGAATCAAATCGAACGAAGCAACGAAAGACAAACGGCAAAAGAAACAGGCTTCGTTTACTATTCTGGATCTAAGGCAATTTTTACAGTGGCAAAACTTGTTTGAGTTGGTTAAATGGAAAGAGGGTTTCGAGACGAAACTCCAGGCGCTTGAATCGCCTGATTCCGATAAACGAGCGAAAAGTTAGACTAAAACGAAAATCGGATCAGAAATCGCGATCAGAAAAATCACGGATTTAATCCGAGAAAAAGGAAAATGACGAACGTTCGTTAAAACGAACGGACGGACGAACGCTCACTATTTAAATAAATCGGAAAACCAATGTATTTAAAAAAACCGAAACTAAAAAAAAGAACAAAACCGTCAGAAAACCGAACGGTTTTGCGGAAAAACCGGCGACTAAAAAAACTACCTCCGGCAACTCCGGCGACTAGTCCGGCGGCGGCGGCGGTCGGCGGCAAGGCGGCGGCGGCGCCGCGGCAAGGCGGCGGCGGCGCGGGGCGAAGACGGCCGCGGCGCGGGGCGAAGGCGGCGGCGGCGGCGAAGGCGGCGGTGGGCGCGGGGCTAGGGTTTGGGGGGGTTCCGGCTGGGCCTCCCCGGCTTATAAAGCCGGACGGGCCTTAGTGTCCGGGTCGAACACGGCCCGTAGGTTGGTTCCGGTTTTTTTTCTTAAAAAGTTACGCTCAGAAAAAAAACAAAAGGACTACTAAACGGACTCCAAAAATCCCGAAATAAATTTTCCCCAGCTTCTAAAATTAAGCCGCACAGGATGAACATTTATTTGGGGCCTAAATGCAATTTTGAAAAACGCGCATTTTTCCTAAATTCAAATAAAATAGCAAATTAAAACCAAATAAAATCTTGTTTGATTTTTTTATTAAATCCTCAATATTTCTTTATTTTTGGGAAAGTCATTTTATTCCCTCTCTCATATTTTTATATTAGAAATAATTGAAGATAAATAAATAAAATCAAATGATCCTATTCTCACAATTTGAGCCAACTCAAACATGAAAATAACGAAATCCCCAACTCTCTCCGAGGGTCCTTGAGTTGCGAAAAAATTTAGGATCAACCAAAATGCAATAAATATGATATGCAATGATGATCTCGTGTATAACATTCCAAATTGAAAATTTGGGATGTTACAAACCTACCCCCGTTAAGATGAATCTCGCCCTCGAGATTCGGGTTGGCTAGAAAATAGGTGAGGGTGGTCCTTCAGCAAATCTTCCTCTCGTTCCCAGGTGGCTTCATCCTCCGTGTGGTGGCTCCACTGAACCTTGCAAAATTTGATAACCTTGCTGCGGGTGACTCGATTGGCATATTCTAGAATCTTAACTGGTTTCTCTTCATAGGTCAAATCACTGTCCAACTGAATTGCTTCCAGTGGTACCGTATCTCTCAGCGGTATGTCAGCCATCTCTGTGTGGCACTTCTTCAACTGGGATACATGAAACACGTCGTGAACTCCTGACAGTCCTTCGGGTAATTCCAACTTGTAGGCTACTTCTCCCATACGCTCCAAAACTTTGTATGGGACTACAAAACGTGGCGCTAGTTTTCCCTTAACTCCAAAGCGCTTAACTCCTTGAAGTGGTGATACTCGAAGATAAACTCGGTCTCCAACTTCGTAAATTGTCTCCTTGCGTTTAGAATCTGCATAACTCTTCTGCCTGGATTGAGCTACCTTTAGCCTGTCGCGAATTAATTTCACTTTCTGTTCAGACTCCTTTATCAGATCCGGTCCAAACAACTGCGATCTCCAACTTCATCCCAGGATAATGGGGTCCTGCACCTCCTTCCGTACAAGGCTTCGAAAGGGGCCATCTTCAAACTGGATTGATAGCTGTTGTTGTAAGAGAACTCTGCATACGGCAAATTCTCGTTCCAACTAGATCCGTAATCTAGCGCACAAGCTCTTAGCATATCCTCCAAAATCTGATTGACTCTCTCAGTCTGTCCATCTGTTTGCGGGTGGAAAGTTGTGCTAAACTCTAGTCTGGTTCCCAAAGTCTCATGCAACTGATCCCAAAACTTTGAGGTAAACTGGGTTCCTCTATCTGATACAATGCTCCTTGGAACTCCATGCAGACATACGATTCTGGTCATGTATATCTTTGCCAACTTTGCACTGGTATAGGTAGTCTTCACTGGAATGAAATGAGCTACCTTTGTCAAACGATTGACTACAACCCATATCGATTCATAGCCTGAAGGTGTTCTAGGCAATCCTGTAATAAAATCCATGCCTAGCTTATCCCACTTCCATTCGGGTATCGGCAATGGTTGTAGCAATCCTGCTGGCTTCTGATGCTCTGCCTTCACTCTCTGACAAACATCACAAACTGCTACATACTCCGCAATATCCTTCTTCATTCCGGTCCACCAGAAAATATCCTTCAAATCCAAATACATCTTGGTATTTCCTGGGTGAATCGAGTATGGTGAATCATGGGCCTCTTGTAAAATTAACTTCCTGATCTCCGGATCATTTGGTACGTAGACACGGTCTTCAAACCATAAGGTATCGTGCTCATCCTCACGAAATCCCTTAGCTTTTCCTTTGCTCATTTTCTCCTTAATATAGGCAATCTCCTTGTCAGTCCTTTGAGCTTCTCTGGTCATATCCATCAACATAGACTGAATCTCCAATGCTGCTACATAGCCCTTCGGGACTATTTCCAAACATAGCTCTCGAAGATTTTTGGCTAACTCCCTTGGTAAATCTCCCGTCATTAAGGTGTTGACGTGGCTCTTACGGCTCAACGCGTCAGCAACTACGTTAGCCTTTCCAGGGTGATAATGCAATCTCATATCATAATCCTTGATGAGCTCCAACCATCTCCTTTGTCTGAGATTCAACTCCTTATATGTGAAAATATACTTAAAACTCTTATGATCCGTATACACTTCGCAATGGTTTCCAATCAGAAAATGTCTCCAAGTCTTCAGTGCATGCACTACGGCTGCTAACTCCAAATCATGCGTAGCATAGTTCAACTCATGAGGCTTAAGCTGTCGTGAGGCATATGAAACAACTCTCCCTTCCTGCATAAGCACTACTCCAAGTCCTCGACGTGAAGCGTCACAATACACCTCATAATCCTTGGTCTGATCCGATAAAATCAACACTGCTGAGGTAACCAAACGTTTCTTCAACTCCTGAAAACTAGCCTCACATTCCTCCGTCCATATGAACTTGGTATCCTTCTTCAACAACTCCGTCATAGGCTTCGCAATCTTTGAGAAATTCTCAATATACCTCCGGTAGTATCCTGCGAGTCCAAGAAAACTCTGGATCTCTCCAACTGTGGTTGGTGCCTCCCACTTAGTCACGGTATCAACTTTAGTGGGATCTACTGCTATACCTTCTCCGGATATAAAGTGTCCTAGAAATCCAACTTCTTTCAACCAAAACTCACATTTGCTAAACTTGGCATATAACTGATGTTCTTTGAGCTTTCCAAGAACCAAACGCAAATGTTCCTTATGTTCCTCTTCATTCTTTGAGTAAACCAGGATATCATCAATGAACACTATGACGAACTTATCCAGGAACTCCATAAACACTTTGTTCATCATGTTCATAAAATATGCAGGTGCGTTAGTCAGACCAAATGACATAACGGTATACTCGTACATCCCATACCTGGTGGTAAAAGCCGTCTTGGGTATATCCTGTTCCCGAATCTTCAACTGGTGGTATCCTGATCACAGATCGATCTTGGAAAATACCTTAGCTCCTTGAAATCGATCAAACAGATCATTGATCATCGGTAGTGGGTACTTGTTCTTGATGGTTACTTCATTCAATCCTTGATAATCGACAACCATCCTTAATGATCCATCCTTCTTTTCTACTAGAAGTACTGGCGATCCCCAAGGTGAAGAAGTTGGGTGAATATATCCTTTATCCAGTAACTCCTTAATTTGCTTCTTAATTTCCACCAAATCCTTTGCAGGCATCCTATATGCTCTCTTTCATATTGGCTATGTGCCTGGCAAAAGCTCAATCAAAAACTCAATATCTCTATCCGGTGGCATGCTTGGCAACTCTTCTGGAAATACTTCGGGGAAATCCTTCACTACTGGTACTTCCTCCTGCACAACTCTTGTTAAACAATTTACTTGAGTCCTCTTTGGCACATGTCGGGATACATACTTGATCCTTCTCCCTTCTGGGGTGGTAAGCAAAATTGACTTACTAGCACATTCAATATTCCCTTCATACTTTGACAACCAATCCATGCCTAATATCACATCCAATCCTTGAGATTCCAACACTGTTAGGTCTGATGGAAATACGTAGTTACCAATCCTTAATGGTAACCGATCACACCATAGGCTAGCCATATATTCTGCTCCAGGCGAAGTTACTAACATGGGTGACCTAAGGGTTTGGGTTGGCAGTTTATACTTATCCAAAAATCCCCTTGATATGTATGAATGTGATGCACCAGTATCAAAAAGAACGAGTGCAGTAAATGACTTAACCAAAAACTTACCGATTACTGCATCCGGCTGCTCTTCAACCTCCTCCACGTTAATGTGGTTCACCCGTCCCCTGTTGAAAGGGTTCGGCTTCTTCCCAGAGCTTCCATTGCCATTTCCATTTTGTGATTCAGGGCATTCGTTGGCATAATGTCCGGTCTTCTGGCACTTAAAGCAAGTGACTTGGCTCAGGTCTTTCTTGGCTGGGGCTGATGGGTTGGTGCGGTTCTGGCCGTTGCTTCCTCCATTCCCATTACCAGTTTTGGGGCCATTGTGATTGTGCGAGCTTCCTCCTCCATGGGTATGCTAGAAATGTCCTCCCGATCTAGGGGTAAAACGTGGCTTCTGCTGAGCTCCTGAATTGTACTTTCCTTGTCAATACTTCCTTGCGATTTTCAATTTGCTGTTGCTTCCCTTCAATCATAAGAGCACGATCTACCAGCTCCTGGTAGTTGTTGAAGGTTGCTACCATCAACTGCATACTCAACTCATCATTCAGTCCTTCCAGAAATTTCTCTTGCTTTGCTGCATTCGTAGCAACGTCATCTGGGGCATAACGTGCTAATTTACTAAAGTCCTCCACATACTGGCCAACTGTCAGTCCTCCTTGGCGCAAGTTGCGAAACTCTTGCTTCTTCATGGCCATAGCTCCTGCTGAAACATGGGCAGTTCGAAAAGCCTGCTGAAACTGGTCCCATGTGACAGTATCGACAGGGAAAGTGGATGTGAAATTCTCCCACCATGATGCTACGGGTCCTTCAAGCTGATGTGCGGCAAACTTCATTTTCTCTGCATCCGTGCATCCTGCTATGGTCAACTCTCTAGCTGTCTTCTGGAGCCAATCATCTGCTACTATCGGCTCGGTGCTACTGGAAAACACCGCGGATTTAGCCTAAGAAAATGGGCTAAGTGATCAACAGGTGGTGGTGGTGGCGGTGGGTTGTTGTTGTTGTTGTTCCCTTGATTCTGATTCTGGACTAGTAACTGCATCAATGTGTTCTACTGCTGGATCAACTGGGTGAGCTCCGATGGAAAGGTAAATCCGGGGTCACGTCTCGGAGGCATCTGAGGGTTTACAAAAGATGAGATTTAAGGATAGAGGTGGTCTATAGAGAAAACACTATCCATATGCACATGAGGCAAAAGCAAACAATTCATTCAATCAAACAAGGGCATACAATCGATCTAACTATCGCAAAAGTGCTCGGACTATAATATTTACATGGTGGACTACTACTACTATTGGGGTGGTCTACTAGAAATATTCTTCGGTTGCAGACTCCATGATATCTGCTCTGGCTTCATCAACATAGTCATCATCGCTATCTTCGGGATCCGAGTCGGTGTCGTCGATGATGATGTAGTCTTTCGGGCGAATCTCCTTGGGTTCTTCGTATTCTTCTACTGGTGTAGGGCCTCCCATAAATATTCCAATCTTCTTGATAAGATCGTCATTCTTCTCTACTAATAATTCAATTTCTTCTTCATAATCTTCACGCGTAGCCTTGAGTTCTTCCTCCAGTTCCTTGATTCTTGTCTTTGCCTTCTTCAGGTCTATCATGTTGGCGCACATCTGGTTCTCCTAACGTCTAATGTGCTGGTTTAACTCCTGGATAAAAGCTGCAATCGATCTATCCTTTCTGGTGTTGATCATCTCCCAGTGCTTATCTCGGCGCCCACAAATCTGGTAGATAGATTCCTTGAGATCATTGCGGTAGACTTCTCCAATGCGTCCCATGGCGATGTGAGCTGCCATGCTCTTTCCTAGGCTCCAAGTTGGTGCATCAAAAGAAAACTCTATGGGCTCAGTGACAGGCATGAACGTCCTTCCTGGAACTTGAACTTGAATCATCCAGCGCTCTTCTTCAGGTAAAGTGGCGTTGTAGGTTCCGGTGAAGCTTGGTACTCCTATGTTCAGGTATCTAGTGACTTCCTTCAAGTGACGTCAAAAAGGTGTATCTTCATCCGGTTGAGTGAACTTGTTCCTTGCATCCGCCATCCTAAAAGAGTAAAAAAGATTAGGAGTCAGAAAGAGAACAGAGTGAGTAGTGATCTAGGTCTTTAGCTTAGTTGTCGTGTCCTACAGTCAGCGTGTGCTCTGATACCATCTTGTAGCGACCAGACCTCAAACGGTCCAATCTCTATGCTCCAGTGTCATCCTTGGATCAGTAATGCTGACACCACACAGTACTCCAAGGATTTATAACAGAGTAGCAATCACACACTTATTACATCGAGTGTCTCCAAAAGAGAACTTATTACAATAAATATGGCTTAAGGCCACCTAATAACGATAACAGCGGAAGGCTTGGAAAATAAGTGAGTCCATCAACTCCAACGGCATCACTGAGTATAGAACCACGACCTAAAACTCCTTAATCGTCGTCTGAAAAGTCTGGAACATTAACGTTGCAGCCCGAAACGGGTCAGCACATGGAATATGCTGGCAAAGTAACACATAGAGAGTAACGGAAAGAAACAGCTATTCTATATGCATATTTGGCTGGTGGAAAGCTCTATGGTGAGTTTTGCGAAAAGCCAATTTTTCCCTACTGCAAAGGAATAAATATATTTAACTATCATGGTGGTTGTTAAACAGTGAGAATGGTTGACAGCATTCTCAATCCCAATTAAACATCATCATTAAACAAACCCATCAAAATTAAATATTATAGTAACGTCTTGAGATTCACATGATAATCCAGGTACTAGATACTCAAGATGTCCATAACCGGGGACACGGCTAACCATGATTAGTTTATACACTCTGCAGAGGTTTGCGCACTTTTCCCCACAAGACTCGATCGCCTCCGTTTGGTTTCTCGCACTACACGGTGTTTGAGAAACGGATGACCGAGACATAGTCTTTCAGAAGTGCTAGCACCTTACGATGGGTAGAGCGTACCACCTACATCCCCTACATCTGCTAGTCTACCACTGTAAGAGTTCACACGACTTAGTCAATTATGATAGAGCCCATAATAGCTTGTGGCTGCACACGGAAGTTTCTAGCATGAATAATCTCATGATCCCTTTGAGCCTGGGTGGCGGTCCATGAAGAAAAACAGGCAATCCTGGAATACCCAGGTACCTCAATCCACCCAGATGTGTGTTTAAGTTTCCACCTTAAATAAACCATTAATTAACAATCTCACATCTATCATGGATACACTCACTCAATCCACGTCTACTAGCATAGCATGGTTTAATAAGCAACGTAGAAGTAACTCCCAAAGGTTTGATAATAAACAGGTAATAGGTACTACCTCAACTACTTCCCAAACCCACAATTTAATTAGATCCTAATCATTCAATGTGTAAGGATTGATCTAATGCAATAAAACTGGGTAGTAGGAGGTATGATCAAAGTGTTACTTGCCTTGCTGATGATCCGGGAAACCTAGCGATTCGAACCAACAAGCGGCGCACTCCGGGTACTCTACCGCAAACAAACAAGCATACAATAAGCACTCAACTAATGCACAGGTAAAACTCAAATAAGAGATCTAACCAGAAGGTTCAACTTAAGAACTCCGGTTGGCAAAAAGAATCAAATCGAACGAAGCAATGAAAGACAAACTGCAAAAGAAACAGGCTTCATTTACTATTCTGGATCTAAGGCAATTTTTACAGTGGCAAAAACTTGTTTGAGTTGGTTAAACGGAAAGAGGGTTTCGAGACGAAACTCCGGGCGCTTGAATCGCCTGATTCCGATAAACGAGCGAAAAGTTAGACTAAAACGAAAATCGGATCAGAAATCGCGATCAGAAAAATCACGGATTTAATCCCAGAAAAAGGAAAACGATGAACGTTCATTAAAATGAACGAATGGACGAACGCTCACTATTTAAATAAACCGGAAAACCGATTTATTTAAAAAAACGAAACTAAAAAACGAACAAAACTGTCGGAAAACCAAACGGTTTTTTGGGAAAAACAGGCGACTAAAAAAACTACCTCCGGCAACTCCGGCGACTAGTCCGGCGGCGGCGGCGGTCGGCGGCAAGGCGGCGGCAGCGCGGCAAGGCGGCGGCGGCGCGGGGCGAAGGCGGCGGCGGCGGCGGCGAAGGCGACGGCGGCGGCGAAGGCGAAGGCGGCGGCGAAGGCGAAGGCGGCGGCGGGCGCGGTGCTAGGGTTTGGGGGGGTTCCGGCTGGGCCTCCCCGGCTTATAAAGCTGGACGGGCCTTAGTGTCCGGGTCGGACACGGCCCGTAGGTCGGTTGCGTTTTTTTTCTTAAATACTTTCGCTCAGAAAAAAACAAAAGGACTACTAAACGGACTCCAAAAATCCCGAAATAAATTTTTCCCGGCTTCTAAAATCAAGCCGCACAGGATGAACATTTATTTGGGGCCTAAATACAATTTTGAAAAACGCGCATTTTTCCTAAATTCAAATAAAATAGCAAATAATACCAAATAAAATCTTGTTTTTTTTATTAAATCCTCAATATTTCTTTATTTTTGGGAAAGTCATTTTATTCCCTCTCTCATATTTTTATATTAGAAATAATTGAAGACAAAATAAATAAAATCAAATGATCCTATTCTCACAATTTGAGACAACTCAAACATGAAAATAACGAAATCCCCAACTCTCTCTGAGGATCCTTGAGTTGCGAAAATTTCTAGGATCAACCAAAATGCAATAAATATGATATGCAATGATGATCTAGTGTATAACATTCCAAACTGAAAATTTGGGATGTTACACCCTCCAACCTATATATATGTGGGGAGGGGTGCCTAGAGAATGCACAAACATCTGTTAGCCGTGTGCGGCGCCCTCCTCCAGAGTTTGCGCCTCCGGTCATATTGTCATAGTGCTTAAGCGAAGCCCTGCGCGGATCACTTCACCATCACCGTGACCATGCCGTCGTGCTGACGAAACTCTCCCTCGAAACTTTGTTGGATCAAGAGTTCGAGGGACGTCATCGAGCCGAACGTGTGCAGAACTCGAAGGTGCCGTACATTCGGTGCGAGAAGAAGTTAGACTACATCAACCGTGTTGTCAAACGCTTCCGCTTTTTGTCTACGAGGTACATAGACACACTCTTCCCCTCTCATTGCTATGCATATCCTAGATATATCTCGTGCGAGCGTAAGAAATTTTTGAAATTGCATGCTACGTTTCCCAACACTAGCATCCCACCAATTCTATTTTCATTGAACTTCACCATCAATTTAGGCCTAGTTGATACGTCCATTTTGCATCATTCTTTTATATCGATATTTATTGCATTATGGGCTGTTATTTCATATTATGTCACAATACTTATGGCTATTCTCTCTTATTTTACAAGGTTTACATAAGGAGGGAGAATGCCGGGAGCTGGAATTCTAGGCTGGAAAAGGAGCAAATATTAGAGACCTATTCTGCACAACTCCAAAAGTCCTGAAACTCCATGGAACACCTTATAATAAATAATGAAAAATCCTCGCCAAAGATGAAGACCAGGGGGCCCACACCCTGCTCACGAGGGTGGGGGGCGCCCCCCCCTAGGGCGTGCCCCCCTACCTCGTGGGTCCCCTGGTGGCTCACCGATGACCATATTCTCCTATATGAAGTCTTTCATCGAGAAAAAAATAAGAAGCAACCTTTCGGGACGAAACTCCGCCGCCACGAGGCGGAACCTTGGCAGATCCAATCTAGAGCTCCGGCAGAGCTGTTCTGCCGGGTAAGCTTCCCTCCCGGAGGGGGAAATCATCGCCATCGTCATCACCAACGCTCCTCTCATCGGGAGAGGGCAATCTCCATCAACATCTTCATCAGCACCATCTCATCTCAAAATCCTAGTTCATCTCTTGTATCCAATTCTTGTCTCCAAGTCCGGGATTGGTGCTAGTAGTGTTAATTACTCCTTGTAGTTGATGCTAGTTGGTTTAATCGGTGGAAGATCATATGTTCAGATCCTTTATGCATATTAATACCCCTCTGATTATGAACATGAATATGCTTTGTGAGTAGTTACGTTTGTTCCTGAGGACAAGGGAGAAGTCTTGCTATTAGTAGTCATGTGAATTTGGTATTCGTTCGATATTTTGATGAGATGTATGTTGTCTAGCCTCTAGTGGTGTTATGTGAACGTCGACTACATAACACTTCACCATTATTTGGGCCTAGAGGAAGGCATTTGGAAGTAATAAGTAGATAATGGGTTGCTAGAGTGACAGAATCTTAAACCCTAGTTTATGCGTTGCTTTGTAAGGGGCTGATTTGGATCCATATGTTTCATGCTATGGTTAGTTTTACCTTAATACTTTTGTTGTAGTTGCGGATGCTTGCAATAGAGGTTAATCATAAGTGGGATGCTTGTTCAAGTAAGAACGGCACCCAAGCACCGGTCCACCCACATGTCAAATAATCAAAGTACCGAACGCGAATCATATGAACGTGATGAAAACTAGCTTGACGATATTCCCATGTGTCCTCGGGAGCGCTTTTCCTTATATAAGAGTTTGTCAAGGCTTGTCCTTTGTTACAAAAAGGATTGGGCCACCTTGCTGCACTTTATTTACTTTTGTTACTTGTTGCTCGTTACAAATTATCTCATCACAAAACTATCTGTTACCACTTATTTCAGTACTTGCAGAGAATACCTTGCTGAAAACCGTTTATCATTTCCTTCTGCTCCTCGTTGGGTTCGACACACTTACTTACCGAAAGGACTACGATAGATCCCCTATACTTGTGGGTCATCAAGACTCTTTTCTGGCGCCGTTTCCGGGAAGTGAAGCGCCTTTGGTAGGTGGAATTTGGTAAGGAAAAATTTATACAGTGTGCTGAAATTTACTGTCACTTGTTACTATGGAAAGTAATCCTCTGAGGGGCTTTTTCGGGGTATCTTCACCCCGACTAGTAGAGCAAAGAGTTGCTCCTCAACCTATTGAACCTATTGAAAATGAATATGAAAATGAAATTCCTTATGAGTATCCTTCGAGTATAATATAAAAACTGATAGCTAATCCTTTTACACGAGATGGAACAAAGCATCCTGATGAACACCTAATATATGTGGATGAAGTTTGTGGATTATTTAAGCTTGCAGGTATTCCCGATGATGTTGCTAAGAAGAAGGTCTTCCCTTTATCTTTGAAGGGGGACGCATTGACATGGTATAGGCTATGTGATGATATGGGATCATGGAACTATAGAAGATTGAAATTGGAATTTCATCAAAAGTATTACCATATGCATCTTGTTCATCGTGATCGCAATTATATATATAATTTTTGGCCTCGTGAAGGAGAAAGCATCGCTCAAGCTTGGGGGAGGCTTAAATCAATGTTATATTCATACCCCAATCATGAGCTTCCAAGAGAAACAATTATTCAAAAAAATTATACTCGGCTTTCTGATAACAATTGCACCATGCTTGATACTTCTTGTGCTGGCTCTTTTATGATGAAGACTATTGGATTTATATGGGATTTATTGGATAGAATTAAACGCAACTCTGAAGATTGGGACCTCAACAATGGTAAGGAGTCAGGTATGACACCTAAGTTTGATTGTGTTAAATCTTTTATGGATACCGATATTTTCCGTAAGTTTAGCACTAAATATGGACTTGATTCTGAGATAGTAGCTTCTTTCTATGAATCTTTTGCTACTTATGTTGATCTCCCTAAGGAGAAGTGGTTTAAATATCATCCTCCCATAGAAGTAAAAGTAACTGCACCTATTAAAGTTGAAGAAAAGACTATCACTTATAATGATCCTATTGTTCCTACTTCTTATGTTGAGAAACCACTTTTCCCTGTTAGAATAAAGGATCATGCTAGAGCTTCAACTATGGTTCATAAAAGCAATATTAAAACATATACACCTCCTGAGCAAGTTAAAGTTGAACCTAATATTGCTATTGTTAAAGAGCTCTTGTCTGATAATATTCATGGGCATGTTATTCAGTTCTGCGGTGGAACTGCTAGAATTGCTAAACCGTGTGCTAAAGATAAACATAGACCTGTGGTAGGCGTGCCTGTTATTTCTGTTAAAATAGGAGAACATTGTTATCATGGCTTATGTGATATGGGTGCTAGTGCTAGTGTTATACCTTATGACTTGTATAAAGAAATCAAGCATGAAATTGCACCTGCTGAGTTAGAAGATATTGATGTCACAATTAAACTTGCTAATAGATATACTATTTCAGCAATGGGAATTGTTAGAGATGTTGAAGTCTTGTGCAGGAAAACTAAATATCCTGCTGATTTTCTTGTTCTTAGTTATCCACAAGATAGCTTTTGTCCCATTATATTTGGTAGACCCTTCTTGAATACAGTTAA
Source organism: Triticum dicoccoides (assembly GCF_002162155.2). NCBI lineage: Eukaryota > Viridiplantae > Streptophyta > Magnoliopsida > Poales > Poaceae > Triticum > Triticum dicoccoides. The sequence continues at coordinate 100,551,824 of NC_041392.1, forward strand.
TGCTAGGATAGACTTGGAAAAGAATGTTGTTACTATTGGCTTGGATGATATGACTCGTGAGTTTAATTTCTCTAAATTTAGTAAACAACACCGTGAAGAAGAATTGCCTAGTAAGGATGAAATTATTGGTCTTGCTTCTATTGTCGTACCTCCTAGTGATCCTTTAGAACAATATTTGCTAGACCATGAGAATGATATGTTTATGAATGAAAGAAGGGAAATAGATGAAGTATTCTTTAAACAGGAACCTATCCTGAAACACAATTTTCCTGTTGAAATCCTAGGGGATCCCCCTCCACCTAAGGGTGATCCCGTGTTTGAGCTTAAACCGTTGCCTGACAATCTTAAATATGCTTATCTTGATGAAAAGAAGATATGTCTTGTTATTATTAGTGTTAACCTTTCAGAGCATGAAGAAGAAAGACTATTGAAAACTCTGAAGAAGCACCGTGCTGCTATTGGATATACTCTTGATGATCTTAAGGGCATTAGTCCCATTCTATGTCAACATAAAATAAATTTGGAAGCAGATGCCAAACCAGTTCATGATCCTCAACGACGTCTGAATCCTAAAATGAAAGAAGTGGTAAGAAAAGAAATACTAAAGCTTCTGGAGGCAGGTATAATTTATCCCGTTGCTGATAGTCAGTGGATAATTCATGTTCATTGTGTCCCTAAGAAGGGAGGTATTACTGTTGTTCCTAATGATAAAGATGAATTGATTCCACAAAGAATTATTACAGGTTATAGGATGGTAATTGATTTCCGCAAATTAAATAAGGCTACTAAGAAAGATCATTACCCCTTACCTTTTATCGATCAAATGCTAGAAAGATTATGCAAACATACACATTACTGCTTTCTAGATGGTTATTCTGGTTTCTCTCAAATACCTGTGTCGGCTAAAGATCAATCAAAGACTACTTTTACATGCCCTTTTGGTACTTTTGCTTATAGACGTATGCCTTTTGGTTTATGTAATGCACCTGCTACCTTTCAAAGATGCATGATGGCTATATTCTCTGACTTTTGTGAAAAGATTTGTGAGGTTTTCATGGATGACTTTTCTGTCTATGGATCTTCTTTTGATGATTGAGCAATCTTGATCGAGTTTTGCAGAGATGTGAAGAAACTAATCTTGTCTTGAATTGGGAAAAGTACCACTTTATGGTTAATGAGAGTATTGTCTTGGGGCATAAAGTTTCTGAAAGAGGTATTGAACTTGATAAAGCCAAGGTTGATGCTATTGAAAAGATGCCATGTCCCAAGGACATCAAAGGTATAAGAAGTTTCCTTGGTCATGCCGGATTTTATAGGAGGTTCATTAAGGACTTCTCAAAAATTTCTCGGCCTCTAACTAATTTATTACAAAAAGATATACCATTTGTCTTTGATGATGATTGTGTAGAAGCATTTGAAATACTTAAGAAAGCATTAGTTTCTGCACCTATTGTTCAGCCATCTCATTGGAATTTACCCTTTGAAATTATGTGTGATGCTAGCGATTATGCTGTAGGTGCTGTTCTAGGGCAAAGAATTGATAAGAAATTAAATGTTATCCATTATGCTAGTAAGACTCTAGACAATGCTCAAAGAAATTATGCTACTACTGAAAAAGAACTTTTAGCAGTTGTATTTGCTTGTGATAAGTTCAGACCTTATATTGTTGATTCTAAAGTAACTATCCACACTGATCATGCTGCTATTAAATATCTTATGGAGAATAAAGATGCTAAACCTAGATGTATTAGATGGGTTCTCTTGCCACAAGAATTTGATTTGCATATTGTTGATAGAAAAGGAGCTGAGAACCCCGTTGCAGACAACTTATCTAGGTTAGAGAATGTTCTTGATGACCCACTACCTATTGATGATAGCTTTCCTGATGAACAATTAAATGTCATAAGTACTTCTCGTAGTACCCATTGGTATGATGATTATGCTAATTACATAGTTGCTAAATTTATACCACCTAGCTTCACATACCAACAAAAGAAAAAGTTCTTCTATGATTTGAGACATTACTTTTGGGATGACCCACATCTTTATAAAGGAGTAGATGGTGTTATTAGACGTTGTGTACCTGAGCATGAACAGGAATAGATCCTACGCAAGTGCCACTCCGAAACTTATGGAGGACACCACGCGGGAGATAGAACTGCACATAAGGTATTGCAATCCGGTTTTTATTGGCATACTCTCTTCAAGTATGCCCGTAAGTTTGTCCTATCTTGTGATGAATGTCAAAGAATTGGTAATATTAGTAGACATCAAGAAATTCCTATGAATTATTCACTTGTTATTGAACCATTTGATGTTTGGGGCTTTGATTATATGGGACCTTTTCCTGCCTCTAATGGATATACACATATTTTAGTTCATGTTGATTACATTACTAAGTGGGTAGAAGCTATTCCAACTAGTAGTGCTGATCATAACACTTCTATTAAAATGCTTAAAGAAGTTATTTTTCCGAGGTTTGGAGTCCCTAGATATTTAATGACTGATGGTGGTTGACATTTTATTCATGGTGCTTTCCGTAAAATGCTTGCTAAATATGACGTCAATCATAGAATTGCATCTCCGTATCACCCACAGTCTATTGGTCAAGTAGAATTGAGTAATAGAGAAATCAAATTAATTTTGCAAAAGACTATCAATAGGTCTAGAAAGAATTGGTCCAAGAAACTTGATGATGCATTATGGGCCTATAGAACCGCATATAAAAATCCTATGGGTATGTCTCCGTATAAAATGGTATATGGAAAAGCATGTCACTTACCTCTCGAACTAGAACACAAGGCATATTGGGCTTGCCGGTGAGAAGAGCTTATTTGATATTAGCTCACTCGATGAATGGAGAACCCAAGCTTATGAAAATGCCAAGTTGTTTAAAGAAAAGGTTAAAAGATGGCATGACAAAAGGATACAAAAGCGTGAGTTTAATGTAGGTGATTATGTATTGCTATACAACTCTCGTTTAAGATTTTTTGCAGGGAAACTTCTCTCTAAATGGGAAGGCCCCTATGTAATCGAGGAGGTCTATCGTTCCGGTGCCATAAAAATCAACAACTTCGAAGGCACAAATCCGAAGGTGGTAAACGGTCAAAGAATCAAACATTTTATCTCAGGTAATCCCATAAATGTTGAAACCAATATTATTGAAATCATAACCTCGGAGGAATACATAAGGGACACTTTCCAGAATGTTTCAGACTCCGAAAAGGAATAGGTATGTGGTACGGTAAGTAAACCGACTCCAAAACAATTTTAAGGCAATATTCCTCCGTTTTGGAATATTTAGAAAATTAGAAAATTAAGTAGCAGTCTGGGAAGGACACGAGGGCCCCACAAGGGTGGAGGGCACGCCCTACCCCCCTGGGCGCGCCCCCCTACCTCGTGAGCACCTCGTGTGCCTTCCGGACTCCGTTTTCTTGCACGATACGTATTTTGGTCGGTAAAAATTCATTATATAATCTCTCGGGGGTTTTGACTCCCGTATCACGCAAAAATCTCATGTTTTTGTTTCGAGCTGTTTTTCTGACAGATCTAGGTTATCATGACGTCCCCAAGTGCTTCCAAGGACAAGTTCTTCAAGAAGGTCATCAACCCCTACCTCGCGGAGGTGCTGCGACACCCTCAAACCATTGAGATGCGTGATGGGTTGCTGCACATCCGCGATGCTAAGGGACCAAAGGGAACCGGAAGCGTGGAGGCGAGGCTCGAAGCAATGGAGCAACAAGTTTTCAAGTGCCAGTGGATGGTGGAGCGTGGAATCAACGCTAGCCACACGATGCTCACGGAGTTCACTAACAACTACAAGTCGAATGCCAAGAACACCGACGAGGCCATCTTCAAGCTACATGAGAAGATCGAGCACCTCCAAGCCCAAATCTATGACCTGCAAAACCAAAACTGTGAGTATGAATATAGATTCAAAAGAATGAGTTTGGCTGCAGATTCGAGGATTCCAGAGACTCGATCATCCTTCTATGATGGTGAACCTATGCCTTGGAAGATGGATGACAAGCCCGCATCATCAACAACACCTTTACCTTCTTCACCAACCAAGGAGACATAATCACATGGGTATGGGCACTCCCCTTGGCAACTGCCAAGCTTGGGGGAGGTGCCCCGGTATCATATCACCATCACTTTTATCTTTACCGTTTTCCTTAATTCGATCTTATTAGCAGTATCTTGATCTAGTAGAATAAAAGTTCTTAGTGTGATCTAGTTGTGAGTTTTGCTTTATTATCCTTCTATGTAATCGAGTCCATGAGCTATATAATAAAGATTAGTGTTGAGTCAAGGGCTTGATTATTTTGCCATGATCCTAAGTGAATAAAAGAAAAGAGAAAGAAATAAAAAGAAACAAAGAGATCATATGGATCTCATGGAGAGTAATGAGCTCACATAGAAAAAGTATGATGAATAAAAGTTGTTGAGAGTTGACAAGCATAGTTTTGGTCATCGTTGCAATTAATAGGAAGTAATAAAGAAAGAGAGGTCTTCACATATACATACACTATCTTGGACATCTTTTATGATTGTGAGCACTCATTAAAATATGACATGTTAAAGAGTTGACATTGGACAAGGAAGACAACATAATGGGTTATGTTTGCTTACATCTGAGATAAATTATATCGTCTTGGATCCTCCAACATGTTGAGCTTGCCTTTCCCCCTCATGCTAGCCAAATTATTAGCACCAAGTAGAGATACTACTTGTGCTTCCAAATACCTTTAAACCAGTTTTACCATGAGAGACCACCATATCTACCTATGGATTGAATAAGATCCTTCAAGTAAGTTGTCATCGGTGCAAAGCAATAAAAATTGCTCACTAAATATGTATGATTGATTGGTGTGGGAGAAATAAACTTTATACGATCTTGTGATGTGGAAGTAATAAAAGCGACGGACTACATAATAAAGGTTCATATCACAAGGAGCAATATAAAGTGACGTTCTTTCGCATTAAGATTTTGTGCATCCAACCATAAAAGTGCATGGCAACCTCTGCTTCCCTCTGCGAAGGGCCTATTTTTTATCATTATCTTCTACCTTATGCAAGAGTCATGGTGATTTTCACCCTTCCTTTTTACACTTTATCCTTTGGCAAGCACAGTATGTTGGAAAGCTCCTAGTATATATGGCTAATTGGATGTGAGTTTTCATGAACTATTACTGTTGGCATTACCCTTGAGGTAAAACTTTAGGAGGCAAAAATATAAGCCCCTATCTTTCTCTGTGTCCGATTAAAACTCCATACCCGTAAGTATTGTGTGAGTGTCACCAATTGTGAAAGATTATATGATAGTTGAGTATGTGGACTTGCTAAAAAGCTCTTTTACATTGACTCTTTCCTATGTTATGATAAATTGCAATTGCTTCAATGACCGAGATTGTAGTTTGTTAGTTTTCAATGAAATTTACGATTCATACTTGATAATTGTGATTGAATTATTACTCTAGCATTAGAGATCATATGACAAGAATTATATAAGTTGTTGTTCTAAGAATGATCATGATGCCCTCATGTCCATATTTTATTTTTATTGACACCTTCATCTCTAAACATGTGGACATATTTTTTGATTTCGGCTTTTCGCTTGAGGACAAGCGAGGTCTAAGCTTGGGGGAGTTGATACGTTCATTTTGCATCATGCTTTTATATCGATATTTATTGCATTATGGGCTGTTATTTCACATTATGTCACAATACTTATGGCTATTCTCTCTTATTTTACAAGGTTTACATAAGGAGGGAGAATGCCGGCAGGTGGAGTTCTGGGCTGGAAAAGGAGCAAATATTAGAGACCTATTCTGCACAACTCCAAAAGTCCTGAAACTCCACGAAACACCTTATAATAAATAATGAAAAATCCTCGCCAAAGATGAAGACTAGGGGGCCCACACCCTGCTCACGAGGGTGCCCCCCCCTAGGGCGCGCCCCCTACCTCGTGGTCCCCCTGGTGGCTCTCCGATGACCATCTTCTCCTATATGAAGTCTTTCGTCGAGAAAAAAATAAGAAGCAACCTTTCGGGACAAAACTCCGCCGCCATGAGGTGGAACCTTGGCGGATCCAATCTAGAGCTCCGGCAGAGCTGTTCTGCCAGGGAAACTTCCCTCCCGAAGGGGGAAATCATCGCCATCATCATCACCAACGCTCCTCTCATCGGGAGAGGGAAATCTCCATCAACATCTTCATCAGAACCATCTCATCTCAAAACACTAGTTCATCTCTTGTATCCAATTCTTGTCTCCAAGTCCGGGATTGGTGCTAGTAGTGTTAATTACTCCTTGTAGTTGATGCTAGTTGGTTTAATCGGTGGAAGATCATATGTTCAGATCCTTTATGCATATTAATACCCCTCTGATTATGAACATGAATATGCTTTGTGAGTAGTTACGTTTGTTCCTGAGGACAAGGGAGAAGCCTTGCTATTAGTAGTCATGTGAATTTGGTATTCGTTCGATATTTTGATGAGATGTATGTTGTCTAGACTCTAGTGGTGTTATGTGAACGTCGACTACATAACACTTCACCATTATTTGGGCCTAGAGGCAGGCATTTGGAAGTAATAAGTAGATGATGGGTTGCTAGAGTGACAGAAGCTTAAACCCTAGTTTATGCGTTGCTTCGTAAGGGGCTGATTTGCATCCATATGTTTCATGCTATGGTTAGGTTTACCGTAATACTCTTGTTGTAGTTACGGATGCTTGCAATAGAGGTTAATCATAAGTGGGATGCTTGTTCAAGTAAGAACGGCACCCAAGCACCGGTCCACCCACATGTCAAATAATCAAAGTACCGAACGCGAATCATATGAATGTGATGAAAACTAGCTTGACGATATTCCCATGTGTCCTCGGGAGCGCTTTTCCTTATATAAGAGTTTGTCCAGGCTTGTCCTTTGCTACAAAAAGGATTGGGCCACCTTGCTGCGCTTTATTTACTTTTGTTACTTGTTGCTCGTTACAAATTATCTCATCACAAAACTATCTGTTACCACTTATTTCAGTACTTGCAGAGAATACCTTGCTGAAAACCGTTTATCATTTTCTTCTGCTCCTCGTTGGGTTCGACACTCTTACTTATCGAAAGGACTATGATAGATCCCCTATACTTGTGGGTCATCACTAGTCCCTTCAACCATTATCTCAATGGGTTTTCCCCTAATACCTAAGATCATCCTATTGAACACCTCACCAATGTTGTTCACTACTAAGTCGGTTTTACAGTTGGTGTCCATGTTTCTACAGGAATTGTCTTAAGCCAGACCCAAGCCTCCTCTTTCTTTTCTAATTACTTCCTGCTTCATCAAACCCATTCCTAGTGCAAGAATAAGTTGTTGCATCCATATATTGCTTAAGTTCATCTCCTCTAAATCCAGCACTTTGAAAATTTGCATAAATATGTCTTAAACAATATCTTTGAGGGTAATTTGAAAATACTTGGTGAATGGCATTAAGCATACCCTAGTTATAGAAATGAAAATCCTAATTAAGTTTGCTAGAACTATGTTATGCAACTACAACTGCTAAGTAAAGCATCTGCAATAAAATTCTAATATGGAAAGAATTTAGAACATAAATTACTTCTGCCTGTCTGAAATAATTGTGTATTTTCCATGTTAGAAGGGAGAGAGGTTTTGTGGAATAGTTCGATGTATTGCTTGAGCCTCGTGGGCATATATATAGGAGTACATGATCTACTTGGAGTACAAGACAAGCCAGAATAATTCCTAGTCTATCTTGTGTTTCCTAACTAATCACGATACTCAACATCCCCTCACAGTCACAACGGTAGCGACACAGACGGTGAGACTAGAGAAGAATCCGAAGGCAAGCCGACGATAGTCGTAATAGTCGACGCATCGCGGAGTCGTGGCTGGAGTGGAAACCAACAAGGTTGCTCAAGTAGGCGGTAGCCCTTTGTGTCGTTTGTCGATGTAGCTGAGAGCATGGGTGGTGGAGCCATGGTCAAGGTAGCTGTGCGAAGAATGCCGTGGTCGATGTCGAGTCGGGGTGGCCGGTGTCGAGGAAGTCACCATGAAGCCGCAGGGGCAAGGGGGCGCCGAGTTAGCATGGGCGCAGTGGTGTCAAAGTAGTGGTGCGCCGGGAAGAAGATGTGGTTGACGACGTGTCGCGGCGGGTTTGCCAAGCCCGGGGACACATCATGGACGAAGGCATGCACCGGTGTTGCCAGCACCGGGCATGCGTAGACGGACGAAGACGAAGTTGATGAAGCGTCGACCAGGCTTGCCAGGCCCGGGGACACGTCGTGGATGAAGGCACGCATCGGTGTTGCCAGCATCGGGCATGTGTAGACGAGGGACCTACACGAGTTGTACGCAATGTCGGAGAAGTCGGAGGGGCCAGCAGAGAAGAACTCGATGACGATTGCGGCGTCCATCGGCACGGGGCTGATGTCGCCAACGGTGGTCGGAGTAGACGAAGTGGTCGGGGTAGATGACGGCGACGCTGACGACGGGCTGGTGCTTGGACGAAGACGAAGGGAGTGGACGGGCGGCGGCGACGGCTACGAAGGTAGCGGCGGCGGCCAAAGAAGAGTGGCGGCGGCGGCCTGACGGCGGTGGCGGCGAGGTTAGGAGTGCGGCGACGGTGCTCGAAGTAGGCGAAGAACCCTGAGAGCGTGACGAAGACCGGGGCGGACGGTGGCGTTCCCGCGCAAAGGAAGACGGCGCGGCGCATACCACGGGAAGTCGACGCGCGGGGACGGCGAAGTGGAACCCGGGCCGCGGCACTACAGCCCGAAGGGGCGACGCAGCGACGGTAGGCGGGTCGGGGCGCCGATGGGAAGACCTCGGGGCGGCAGCGGGGACCGCGGGGCGCGACGCAATGTCCTGAACGGGCAGCGCAGCAACGGAACCCGGGTCGGTGCAACCGCGGGAACGACTTAGGGTGGCGGTGTAGACCTCGTGCCACGCTCGCTACGGCCCGTTGTGGCGACGCAGCGGCGGCGCAAGGGTCGGTGCAGCCACGAGACGGCCTGGAGCGGACGGCCTCAGGGCGCCGGGGGACCGCGGGCCGTGGCACTACGGCCCGAAGGGGCGACGCAGCGGTGACGTGGGTCGGTGCAACCGCGGGGACGGCCTCGGGGCGGCGGCGGGGACCGCGTATCGCGACACTACGGCCCAAAGGGGCAACGCAGTGGCGAACCATGGGGCGGCGGCGCTGCGGCCTGATGGGGCGACGCAGCGGCAGCTTGATGCTCGATCGGTGGAGAGGCGCGCTGAACTCGGGGACGATCTTCACGGGACCTGCGAAGACGGGCTAGGTCGGTCGCGCGGCGGAGATGAGGCGGATCGCGACGGCGAGCGGGTGATCAAGCCGATCGCGCGCGAGGTCGGGGACGCCACTCGGTGGAGGCGTGGTGGCGGTGGAGTCCGAGATGAAGCCGGCGACGACGGACGACGTGGGACGTCGTGCAGACGAGCTTGTCAGCACCGGCACCTGGGCTGCCAAAGCAACGCCAACGCCCAGGCAGCGAGGCCCGAGCGACCAACGGAGCAGCAGCGTCTGAGTTGAGGCAGCCGACGAGCCTGACGCAGCCATCCCGACGCAGCCGAGGACGAGGCCGGCGAGGTAGACTGTCGGGCCGCCGTGCCGACGCGGCGGAGGCGGGTGATGTGGATCGATGGGCGGGCCGGTGTCCGAGCGACGACTATGATTGGCCGTCGCATGGCGCGAGGCCGCCAGGTCGGGGCGATGCAGGTGTCCCGGTCGGAGCAGGGGGGTGACGGCTAGCGCAGGGCGACGGGCGGACCGACGCGCGGACGGCAACTGGCCCTGACGGGCCGCCTCTGCGCGCGTGGCCGCTGGTCGGAGGAGAGGCCGGCTGGTCGCACCGGGATCAGAGTAGAGGCGCTCGGGGTCAACGGCGACGATGGACGACGCAAACCGATCAATAATAGATCAGAAAACCAAAAAGAAACCGCACGATCAAGATGACCAGTGGGAGAGAGAAAACCCCGGAGCAAGGCTCGGGGAAAAGACTCTCTAGAGCAGCCGGTCAACACGACCGGCGGATGAACCCTAGATACGGGCGGCGCGGCCCCCGGCGGCGGTCATGGAGGCCGATCGCCCCGGGGGCGGCGCGCGGGTGCGGAAGCGGCGGCGGCTAGGGTTTATGATCGACTTGCGATAGATACCATGTTAGAAGGGAGAGAGGTTTGGTGGAATAGTTCGATGTATTGCTTAAGCCTCGTGGGTATATATATAAGAGTACATGATCTATTTGAAGTATAAGACAAAGCAGAATAATTCCTAGCCTATCTTATGTTTCCTAACTAATCACAATACTCAACATTCCAAATTATCCTGATTCTCCCCCAAAAACCATCTTCAGTGAAGTTAAAAACCAGCATTAAGTAGGAGTGTCCTCCTTCTCCAACTACTCCAAAGGCCAATGGATATATATAATTGTTTTCATCGCTGCTTGTGGCAGCTAAGATTTGTTTCTTCGTAACTTGACCTCTTAAAATCCCCCCTCCCCCAAATCCTCTCAAATACTCTCGTTTTCTTTTGCATAAACTATCTCTAGCTGCAATAGGTTCATTCAAAATTCTCTCCACCTTCATAAAAAAAATTCCATCGGATTGATACCTTTGCTGGCAGCGCCGCCGTACATCATTGACCGCCGCCGCTCACCGTCACGGGTTAGTGTCTAGCGAGTTAGTACAAGTTAATTCCCACTATTCTCCATCTTCCCTGCCAAACAAACAATTAGGCCCCTTCTCCCTCACAATCCAGCTCTGACAGATGGAGTTCAACAACAGATTAATTGCCGGTGACATGAGTGGTAAAAAGATCTCCTGACAAACATGGTATGAATTTTACAGCTCAAACAGAGATAATAGATTGTGTGCTTGATTTGCAGGCCAACTTCCCTCACCCGATGTTTTCGACAATTCTCTGTACACGATAGACATTGGTCAGCATGATTTTACCCTCCAACCTAGCATCCCAGGACATCGAGACTAGCAACCAAAATTCTTTAGCCAGATCTCAGGGACAATACATGTAATTTTGGGTTGTATAGATAGGTGTTAGTATAATATGAAATGATCAAAATAATCAACGCATTTGGCAAACTCCATCACATATGGCACCTGCTCAACTACTTGCAGGACTCAGGGCATCTTCAAGGTGAACCTTCAAACCGTCTGCATACGTCTGGACCGAGGAAGCCATCCAACACGGGCATGTTCGGTCCACCGAGCGGTCCCGGCATACCTCTTCCCGCAAACCCGAGACAAACGTGGGGGGGCTTTGTGTGAGTCTGGACAACAGACACGTAAGACTCCGACAGCCCCGGCCCACCCAAAACCATTCCCGGACCCCGCGCCTCCATCCTTCCTTCTTTCTCTCTTGTCTTCGCCGCCGCTCCACCACCCCGGCCGCCACGAAACACCCCTGCCAGAACTCTACGTCTTCATCACCTCCAGCATTCCAGGCGGGCTCGATCCTGCTTCTCCTCCGTCGTCGTTCAACACATCTCCTCCGACCGCCCCGCCAGGTACCATCCGCTACTGCTATACTCACCATGTCCGGCAACTGTTTGATGATTTTTTTCATCAAAATTTGAGCAAAAAATGGAAGTGTACAGAAAAAAATAGACTTTTTTTCAACAATGAACACTACAATGCTGATCATTCGGGGAAATTTTCATTTTTTGCCGAAGAGATTAAAAAATACTAGGGAAGTACATATTCAGCCCCGGTGTTGTGGCGGCTGACTAGGCAGTCAGCTCTACAAAACTAGTCAAAACCAACCACAAAACTGGTTTGAGGCACACAAGGTTCAAAGTTGGCCGGTTTTGAGAGTTTAGGGCTGTAATGTAGACGGTTTTGGAGTATGAGGTTTCTGAGATTGGCGTTTTGGCACATGGGAGCATATGATCCCACTATTAGGGAAAATCTTATACACAAAAATTTAGCAACAGCGCGGGTTAAAAAAGGGCGCTAGTGCTAGATAGCAGTAGCGGTTCAAAATAAACCGTGCTGCAGATACGATTCTAGCAGTAGCGCGTGTGCCCGTAAAAGCGCTACTACTAATATTCCCATTGCTGGAACGATGGGCTACGCATAGCAGTAGCGGCCTTGCAGGAAGCGCGCTACCGCTAGGGCATGAATAGCAGCGTGTTTCCCTGTAATAGCGCTACTGCTAATGGAAATAAAATAAAATGAAAAACAAATAGAAAAGTAAATGAAAATGAAAGAAACAGAAAAAGGAGAAAGAAAAAAATAAAATGTAAAGCAAAATAAATGAAAAAGCGAAAAAACAGAGAAAGGCTTAGCTGTAGTGTGTGTTAGTAAGAGGCGCTGTACCTAACGCAGCTGCAGCGCGTTTCGAGGACCCCCGCTATTGAAACAGAAAAGGAAATAAAAAAGAGAGAAACTTACATATGTATAGCAGTAGCGCGTTTTGGAAAAAGCGCTATAGCTACCTTAGCTATAGCGCGTTCTGCGAAACGCGCTACCGCTAGTTTTGACTTAACCAAAAAACCGTTTTCCACCCGGCCACCACTTGCCCCCCAAATCTCTCGACCCACCCCGCCGCCGTCTCCCCGATTCGTCGTCGCCCCACTTCGCCGTCGTCTCCTGCCGAGGTCGACGCCCCCGGAGCCACCAGAGCCGTGCGCCGTCGACGCCATCGGAGCCGCCCCCAACGCCATGGAGCCGCGCGGCCTCATCAACGCCACCGGAGCCGCCGTCGACGCCATCGGATCCTCCCTCGCCAGAACTGCCTCCCTCGCCGTCACCGGAGACGCCCCTGCCTCCCTCGCCACCACTGCCTCCCTCGCCACCATCGGAGCCATCCTCTGTAAGCCCCCACCCCTCCTCTCTCTCTCTCATGCATAGGTTAGCTAGTTTAATTATGTTAATTATCTAGGTTAGGGCAAAAATTTAGTTAGGGCTTTGACAGAGAAGTAGTTAGGTTAACTAGTTTAATTAGGTTAATTACCTAGGTTAGTGCAAAAATTTAGTTAGGGCTTTGACAGAGAACTAGTCAGGTTAACTAGTTTGATTAGGTTAATTATCTAGGTTATTTAGGCAAGTTTTATTTTAAAGATGATCCCTTCCTAGACTTTTATTGTTGATTATATCTTTTCATTGAAGTGGTCATGTTGTTTGTGCCCAAGTGGCTTTGTTGTTTCAATGAAGCTGAGTGGCCTATATATATTTTGCGGGAATGTTGATTCATTTCCGTTCCGGTAAGGAGGAGGCTCCATTAGTCGCTGATGTCGTCGCCATGGATGAGGATGAGGACGACGATGGCGCTGCTGAACAGTATGTCTGTACTGGCGCCTCCTCAGGGTTTGAGCGTCATGAGTCGGTGCCTGAATTGCCGTCTCAACATATTATGGACGACCTTCCGGTAGTAAAGAAATTTAGGAAGAGAGCGAGGAAAGGCAAAAAAGCTGTTTATATGATCCAGCCACCTCAGCAGCCTCGGCTTCAGGACCGTATAGATATCCCCGGTGCGGATAAATGGCATATCCCCGGTCAACCAATCCTACCTGCAACAGTGCTACGGGCCAGATTCGGCGATCTAAAGAGACTTCATGACGATGTGCTGCGGGTAGAGAAAGACCTCATCGCCTCGAAAGATCCAGGATACCCACTCTACGTGGTTAACATTTTGCGGCAAATGTCGTACGTCGACAGCTTCCCCGCGGATAAGTTCTTCCTCCGATTCGATTACATATTCGACATGTTTCACATGAAAAAGCTGGATTTTACGTTTGTCCGCCTTTATGCCTTGCACATGAACTACATCATCGGGGTTGAGCAGATATCTCATATCTGTGTCGCTGACCCGTACTACATGCACAAGGGCTTCTTGGGAGTCTGCGCAAATCACCGTGAATACGCGAGGGATTACATCGTCAATTTCATGCTCGCCAATAAGGACAAGGAGGCGATTCTCGTGCCTTATCATCCCGTGTAAGTCATCCGCGCTGCTATCCTTCCTTCGATTTCAATCATTCATTTGCACTGTGGAGGCTAGTTAATTTGAGGACTTATTTTGCGCAGCGGCGGGCGCGCTGTCCTCATCATCCTCTACCCCCGATTCTCCCACGCTCTTTACTTGGACTCGTCGAAGAACATTCACAAAAAGGATTACACCCACATCAAGGATGTTCTCGACAGTGCTATGTTTTACTACCAAGCAAGGGGTGGAGAGGTCAAGGACAAGAAGAGAAGGGGCGGCAGGGTCGCCTTCGGCAATAAGACCGACTTCTGCTGCATCCAGCAACCGAACAATTCTCTTAATGATGGATTCTATGTCCTACACCACATGCTGGAGTATAGACGGGATCACCAGAACCTTCGCATGTCACCTAGATCCGGCGATGCCCATATTCTGCAATGGGCAAAGGACATAGGAGATATCGAGGATCATCGACTTCGAGCTGAGTTCTATAACATCCAGCGCGAACTTGCCCAAATCATCATGAAGGAGGTCGTCAGAAAAATAGGGATGTTCTACGGGGAAGGACAAATGTCGCGGGAAGACGTGCGAACATGGATAGCCTCTCAGCGTCTCGACCTGAAGCCTTTCACTAGGCTCGGGGACTATCTCCCTGACTTGGATGGATGGAACGACATGTTGGAGTGATTGTCGATATATGACAATGTGTCCGTTTAGTCCATACTTTCTGTATGACAAAACTTTGAGTTATGCACGGTGAAACTTTATTTGTGATGTAATTAAACCGTCCTCCTCCTCGACTAGCGAAAATCACTCTAGTTAGGGCATTTTGGGGTACGATGAACTTTGTTATTTATGCTTATGATATGTTGTTTTTATTTTTGCCAAGTCTGTCTCTTTCTGTTGCTCAACTATATATGTTGCATATCATCGACTCATGTGATGATGCGGGTACATAGATCATAGATGGCGAAGAAGTGCTATGCCAGGAGTATATATACGACAAGTGGCCGGAGTGTCAGGCCCTTCCGGTTTCCGAGCGACAGGCAGTAGTTAGTTTAGAGGTTCACGCTAATGCGAAAGAGGGATACGAACTCATGTTCTCAAAGTGATAGCTCTTCTCGCGTATATCATTGTTTAGATGGATGACGATGTATTTGCATATCATTCGAGACTTGTATCGCTATTTTCAAGATGATGACGAGAGACCACTTTGTGTTGGATGATGATTATGATGATGACATGATTTGATGAGACTAATTGTATGTATATGCTATGATTACATTTGTATGTGTATGATATGCTAAAGATTATTGTATAAAGCCTATTCAAATACAAAACAAATACAAAACAAATATGCAGGAAAAAAACTAATAAATAAATTAGTAGTAGCGAGGGGGGAAATTTAGCAGTAGCGCCGCATTGTCAGTAGCGCGTCCCAGCAAACAGCGCTGCAGATAATATCAGTAGCGCTCTTTCCCAAAGAGCGCTACAGCTATTCATGTATAGCAGTAGCGTGGGACAACCGGCGCTACTGCTATACGTTAGCTGTAGCGCCTTATTAGTAGCGCCGGTGCCCGCGCTACCGAGAGGCCCAAAACCCTCGCTGTTGGTAGGCTTTTCCCTAATAGTGTCCTGGATTTTGAAATGTGTTGTAAACATATTTTGAAATGTCTTAAAATTCCGACAAAATGATTCTCGCATACATCTCGACATTCTACTTGTATACAAACTCGTTTCGTGGAGAACCGGTAACCTTTGTGTCACATGCAAAAAAGACAAATTTAGTGTTAAAAAAGGCTTTTCATGAGACATTTTTTTGTCTTTTTTACATGGGGTGTATAAAATATTATCTTTTTCACGAAACTTTGCATGTGCACATGGAATGTTGAGATGTGCGTGTCAAATTTGTGTTTTATTTTATTTTTTGACATTTTGAAATATATTTTTCGATGGCAGGAGCATATGCTACCATGTACCAAAGTGTATTTCCGGTTGTAGATTAAACTAAAGCATGAGTTGAGGGTTGAAATGTGCACTTCTCTCCTTGTTTTTTTTAGTAGTTTGGATTGTTTGCCACATGTGTCACATGGTTCTCTTCTTGTTTTTCATAGTAGTATTTTAGCATTCTTGGTTTCAACTAGTAGTTTATCCCCGCAAAAAAAAAACTAGTGATAGTTTGGCTATTTCTCATAAACAAACGTACAAATGCGAATCAACCTGTGGTTAAGTTGGTTAGGTGGACAGTGGTATTCTCAACCCATCAGGGTTCAAATCCTAGTGCTCGCATTATTCCTGGATTTATTTCAGGATTTCCGGCGATACGCTTTCAGTGGGAGGAGACGTTCCCGTCGACGACGAGGCACCTACGGTGACTTCGTAAATCTCAAGATGATATGCCGGCTCAGTCTCTCGGAGGTGCTCATAGGGGTAGGGTGTGGGTGTGTGCGTTCATAGGGGTGAGTGTATGCGCGTGTATATGAGCGCTTGTGTCTGTACTGATGCTAAAAAAAAACGTACAAATGAGTAGTCTGTATAATTCCATCCTATGTATTCCTCCTCTCCACTGTCTGCATGCAAGTCCGTTGGCAATAATAGCATTGACGACGATCAGCTCTCCATCTCAACGACAATCTTGCCAGTGGCATGGCCATCGATACTGCTCTGCCACGCCTTGCCTGCGTCACTCAACAGGAACCTCGAGTCGATCACCGTCTTCAGCTTGCCTTCCTCGAGCAACCCGACCAAGAACTCCAGGTCTGCCTTGTTGAGGGACAGGAGAAGCTGGGGCACGAGGCGCTTCTTGGAGAATGTCACCCTGTGCAGCACATATGTGAGGATGGCTGACAAGTTCGGGGTGATATCTATCACTCTCCCGGCGTCACTCAGCAACAGCTGGAAAGACGACCAGCTGACACCGACGGTGCAGTGAACCACGCCGTCGTACTTCCGGCCGAAGGGGCTCTGCAGGGTCGCTCCCTCTGGGGTCCTGTAGTCCATCACCTCGTCCGCGCCCAAGCTCTTCACAAGATCCATGTTGCGGGCGCCGCAGGTGGCGGTGACATGAAGGTTCGCCAGCTTCGCAAGCTGCACCGCGTACAGGCCTACACCACCGGAGGCAGCGGTGATCAACACATTCAGAGGCTTGCCGGTGCCGTCAAACTTGGCCCCAATGGACCTCAGCGCCTGGAGCGCAGTGCCTGCAGCAATGGGAAGGCCAGCACCCTCAGCTGCAGAAACCTTAGCTGGCCTTTTGACAGTCAGGTTTGCGGGTGCTACCGCGTACTCTGCAAGTCCACCTCCATTCTGTAATAGCGAAAACATTGTCACATTAATGAGCTTACGGCGATATTTTTTTAAATGAAAAGGATTGTTCTTAAACCTTCTTCTTTCTAAGCGTGAAGATGAAAAACATGGAAAGACGTTGTCATGAGTGAAGTTCACTTACAAGAGAGTTCAACTTGGCGACAACTTGATCACCCGCTGTGAGACCATTCACTCCAGGACCAACATCAACAATTACTCCTGCGACATCAGTCACTGCAGGAAAAGGAGCAGTAGAGATGCAGCTATTACCACATTGTTCGATGAACCGAGTAACATGCGTGCGCACACACATGTGTTATCTTTATCACAACGAAACGGTAAGAAACACTCTAGATAGTTGTTAAAGTGAAGAACCAAATAACATAGTAAGGCCCTGCTTGAAACGCGGGATATGGAAAATACAGGAATAGGAAAGAAAATCACGTGCAAAAGATAAGAATTGAAAACATAGGAAAAACTGCACGTATGCTATTTGGAATGGAGGAATTGGGACATCACAGGAATCCTAATAGCACAGTCAAACACAGCCTTAAGCCCGACCTGTCAGTGAATCTTGCCCACAACTACCATGTACGTGTAACCCCGCAAAAAAAACCTACCATGTACGTGTAGCCAAAGAACATCCTGCAATCACCCTTTCTCCACCACACGTTCTTTCTTACCCCAACCTCATCTTCTCCATGCACGGTTCCTTCTTTTCTCTCTCTGCTAGCTTTTCGTTCAAAATGGCTAGCATCCACACAGTGACACTATGACTCAGGATAGTTACCTGGAATAAAAGGCAGTCTACGAGGCAGCAGAGGCCGCAGGTCCCCTTTCTGTATCTTCCAGTCAAGTGGATTCACGGTTGCAGCTTGTAGTTTCAACAGGACCTCATTCTTCTTTGCTGAAGGGACGGGGACTTCTACATGCTGCAGCTTAGAGAGATTTCAGAATCACATGGTTATAAGTTTTACTGGTTTATCTTCATGAAAGAAAGAAATCTTGATGTTTACTGTTTTTCTTTCTTTTCAAAAAACAAATTCCTTTGACTTGTTTGTTAAGCGGCAAAAGTGTCAAGATGTCAGGCAAATCTCTCTACGCTAAAATAGGGTTCTTGTGAAAAGAATCTCTGTCAACCGATTGACTCACAATCAGTGCTCACACAACTGACTTGCTACGATAAAGGATTTCCCCCCGCTTTATATATAAAGCACCACAACCAGCATACAACGGGCCATACAACAAAGCAAAAGAAAAAGAGTAGAACGGTAAAGATACAAGACACCGGAAGGACCACTAAGTCGGCAAACCCGATCCTAACTACGACACGACTAGGACAGGGCGGAACCCGCGGTCGGAGGAGGCCACGCATCCTTAACTCCGCCGAGGCCAACCAACGTCGAACCACAAGCCGTCTCTACCTCCGAAGAAGGCCTCTGCCCCCTCACCCCGGACCGTAGGGCACAACACCGTCGGCGGGTAAAGCCGCTCACCCGAGCGGAAGGCCGGGCCAACAGGATGCCGGGGAGAGAACTGCAATCACGGCCACCTCACCTCGCACCGCCACAACCCATACTTCATCACCGCCGCAACCCGAATCAACGTCGACCGAAAGCAGCCAAGCAGGAACACCACTGGGGAAGACAACCCTCCACCAGCGAAGCCTCGACCACCCATCCGCCGACCAAAGGTGGCGCCTTCAAGAAGGACAACGACGCCAGAGCGCCATCACCACCCAACCGGAGAGTTTGGGCTTTCGCCCAGGTCGCGGAGGAAGAGGGTGGAGGACAGACCTCGATGGCGCCCCAACAGGAGACGCCGGAGCGCCGGCGGCACCGTGGACGCAGCCGCGGACCAAGGGTTTCCCCCAGTCCAAACCCACCAACCCTCCATCCCCAACCAGCCACGAGCACCAGGCACACGGATGCCCGCCTCGCAGACCGGCGAGGCAAGAAGAAGTGCAGGGGAGGAGGTCGTCGCCATCAGATCCGCTCCAAGGGGCCAACGGGGAGACCCCGGAGCCAGCTCCGTGCCCGCCGCCAGCCCGCCGCCCACGCAGCCAGACATGGCGGCCTTCCGCATCAGCCCCGGCCACCCACCGTAGGGGAGCCGATGCGCCACTCGGCAGCGGCAGCCGCCACAGATCCGGCGCGGCACGAGCAGGAGCCCCCGCCCGCACCCGCGCAAGCACCGCCACCACAGGGCCCTCCGCACAGCCGCCAAGCGTCAGTCCCGCCGCCCCCCGCTCGCCGTCGCGCCCTCTGCCAGCGCTGCGCCACTACCTGTCCTCGCCGGCCCGTGCCAGCCCTCAACAAAGCAGGGGAAGAAACTCCCCGCCGCCGCCGAAGCAAAAGGGCGCCGCCCCTCCGCGCGGGCCTGCGGCGGCGAGGGGAGGGAGGGTGGGAGGGGCCGGAGGTTGGCGGCTAGGGTTTCCCCTCCGCGTCGCTCGCGGGAGCGACCGGAACTAACTTGCTCATCTCAATATTTGGATTTAGAGGTGCTGACTTAGGCGTCAGAAGTTGAGGCCATAAGAACCGTCTCCAATGCTTTTCCAAGCATCCAACTCAGGCATGATCCCTCTTATCTTCTCTTTTCACGTGAGAAGTAAGAGTATAAAATAGTTCTTAGCCGTTGATCCCATTAATTAATGGATTGATTAACTTTTATCTTCTTACCTTACATGTAAAAAAAGAAAGTAAGAGGGACCATGTTAAAATTTGTTAAGTTTTAAATAATAAATTTCTGACTGGCTCACAAATCAGCACTCACCGAATATTTTGAGGATCCAGGAGTTCATGATCACAATACAAAAACTACTACTCTCTACGTCCAAAAATAAATATCTTAACTTTGTTAGTACAAAGTTGTATTAAACTTAAAATACTTATTTTAGACTAAGGGGTATTATTCAGTGCTTTTTCCGAGCACCCAACACCAGGTATGCGCAATCTATTTAACTAATTTCACTGTAACATCTTAACTAGTCCTAAAGCCGAGGATGCAAGAGAAAGAGAGAATATATCTGAGTTAATTACATACAAGTATCATAATTGGGACAGTGCTAGTGGAGTGGTACCACTTTCCGTAATTTTTGCAAGTCAGTTTCAAGCCTAAGGCGCGCGGCTACAGATCGATCTAAACTACATGTAAACACGTATTGACAGTGAAACTGGCCGGTGGGGCCTGTCTACCAGGGGCCCATGTGGCATGTTATTTTGCAGAAAACCCCCTTGCTTTATACTTAATCACACAAATGTCCCTCATGTGCCGAAAAAGACAAAAACAACACGGCCGTGCCAGGATTCAAACTCGAGACAAACCGAATGAAACGCGCGAGCTAACAAGTAAGCCAACAGGCATGATTGCAAAATGGAAGCCAATGTATACTAAAATAATAGAAGCCTGTATTTAGATATAGGCATGTCGCTATTAGCATAAACCAACAAGCTAGACAAGCTAGACTTGTACCGTCGACCTTTCAAAGTCAACATTTTGGTGTTCAGATCAATCTTTCTGTCCACATGATTAATCTTTGACAAAGTGCTGCTCTTCCGTTCTGTTACATATTATAAGAATACAGTGCAATTTTCAATACTAACATGGCATTGTTCTTCTTTTGATTGCTAATATGTCGTCCATACCACCATGGAGGCCTCGGCGTTCTCAACACGGTCAAATTCGCGCGCGCCCTTCATCTACGTTGGTTATGGTTTAAATGGATGGAGCCGTCCAAGATGCGGTTTGACATGAACAACCCTTGCGATGAAGAGGACCGTGATTTCTTTTATGCCTCCACTACTATCACTGTTGGGAACGGGTCCAAGAACTCTTTTTGGGAGGCGCCTTCGGTGCATGGCAGGAAGCCTATTGATGTTGCGCCTCTCATCCACGAGGCTTCCACAAGAAAAAACTGGAAAGTAAGAGACGCTCTCAAGGAAGGATTCTGGATCAACAAAATCAAGATGACTGCCAACTTTTCTAAGACACGCATTTGTCAATTTGTTGAACTTTGGCTTCTAATCTCATATTTCCCTCTTGAGGAGCAAGCAGAGGATGAGATTACTTGGAAGCACGCCAGGAATGGTCAATACTCGTCCGCAACGGCTTACTCCGTGCAATTTCTAGGAAAGGTCCACTCTCCTATGGATCACACGGTTTGGAAGGCCTCAACACCACCCAAGGTGAAATTCTTCGCTTGGCTCGCCATAAGATCAAATCTGGACAGCCGATAAGTTGGCCCGTCATGGATGGCCAAATTGTCATCTCTGCCCCCTACGCAAAAGAGAACAAGAATATGGGCTTCACCTTTTCGTCAAATGTCGATTCACC
Source organism: Triticum dicoccoides (assembly GCF_002162155.2). Classification (NCBI taxonomy): domain Eukaryota; kingdom Viridiplantae; phylum Streptophyta; class Magnoliopsida; order Poales; family Poaceae; genus Triticum; species Triticum dicoccoides. The sequence goes on from NC_041392.1 coordinate 100,573,433, forward strand.
CAGCGACTATGGAATTTGGTCAATGAGTGGCTACATTTAGAAGATCTGACACAACTACTTGGCACCTCGAGGACTCCATAAAGAAATAGTGGGCAAATGGATCAAGCAAGAGCACCCCTGACCGGAAAGTCATGGCCTCCCTCACCATGCTAATGGGATGGACCATTTGGAACGAATGGAATGCACGGGTCTTTCGACAAAAGAGTATGCCTCCAACAATTTTGCTCAACAACATCAAGAGTGAAGCCATCTTTTGGGTAACCGCCGGGCGAAGAAATTGGGCAACATCATACCGGGAGAGTAACACTTTTTTTTTGTTTTCCAGGTGTAATTCAAACTCTATTCTCCCTTAATAAATATATGAGGCAAAACTTTTGCCTTGGTTTAAAAAAAAAGAATTCTCCACCAAGGGAGAGGCCTAGGAAACAACCAACATAGACTCTACTAGGAGTACTAGCTAATCAAATAGGCAGTGAATCAGCCATATCATCCTTAGCACCAACCTCGATCGCCAACCAGAATACAAAGCAAACTCACAAGCTTCCTTAGCACCAACCTCGATCGCCGACCAGAATACAAAGCAAACTCACAAGCTTCGGCCCTCTTCCCCCGCTATCCCAAATAAAATGAACACGTACAGAACTGCGGATCCGGTAACTCTTAATTACCTTGAGGCTGGCGGCGCCTCCGCCGCAGGCGTCATAAAGCACGGCCCGCATCTTCGCTGGCGTCGTCGTTGGGGTGGTCATGGACAAAGAAGATGGCCAAGAAGCATCGTGAGGGCTGTTTGTGTGTGCTAGCTGATACGGTGGGTTGTTGGTCGGCTCTCTATATGAATTTTGATTTTGCTAACCACATGTCCCGTGCAGTAGTTGGTTGGCTCTCTAGTTCTTATAATGGGGTGCACGTACGGCCTGTGTGTAGATTCCTCGCGTCCGCGTGTGTGTATATAGATCTATATATACACACGCGGACTCGAGGAAGTCTGGGTCTTAACTTTGGGAAATGTTTTACGTTGGCGCGCCGGTCAAACGCTGGGCTGGTCGCACCGCTCGATCGCTCGCGCAGCCCTCGCTGCTAGGCTACTTGCGCGCCACGTGACCGCTCAACCTTATCCTTTTCCATTGTTGTTGACCGCTCAACCTCTCTCCTTTCGCGAGACGCTTCTCTTCCACGGATATGGTTAAAAAGTCTGAACGTTTGACTACAAAGCATTAAACAATTTATTATGTGATCAGTTTACCAATTTCAGGAACAGGTGACGCAAAGGAAATGATTGCACGCGTACTGTCCTCTGTCCTTGCCGGATCAGGAGAAGGTCGTACGTATCACGATGCTCTGGGTATGGTGGGATACTAGGAGCAAATGCAACGCTGGGGAACCAAGGAGAAATGCTACTTCGGTTGTTGAAACTTGAAAGGGTGAGATCTAATGTTGAGTATTTCAAACTGTTTTTTGGGAGGGGCAATCAGCGAAAGAACAGTACTGAAAAATGGCAACCTCCCAGCCATGGTCCATGGAGCTCTCAAGATTAATGTGGATGGAAGTATGAACCAGGAGAATGGGCACGGAGGATGGGGATTTGTCATCCGAGATGATCAAGGGGATCCAGTGAGATCTGCTGCTGGGTACATGAATGCAGTGCTTGATCCTCTCACTGCCGAAGCAACAGCGTGTCTCAAAAGCCTTCAAGCTGCGCAGGATTGGGGAATTGCAAAAGTTGAGGTGGAAACTGAGTCCATCATGCTGGTCCAAGCTCTGAACTCCAGTGAACATGATCCAGCGGCTAATGGAGTACTTTTTAGGGAGACCAAATCTTTTGCTAGTCTAAACTTTAAAAGTGAATTCGGGTTTTTACCCCCTATATTAGCATTTTTTACACTAATTATCCTATTTAGCGAGGTTTCATCCGTTTTACCCCATTTAGCTTATGCCACGATTTACCCTGTTTAACATTTTGCGAGTGTTTTGAACGGCAGTGGTCCCAATTGTCAGGTGCAGCTACATCGACGGTTTTTGCCCGCATAGTTTTCTTTCTGCTGAACCGGTCCTCGCAGCTTCTCTCGACCGGGCCGGCCCGATGGAGGTCGCTTGCGTCGCATCCAACGCACAACGCCTGAGTCGGCTGCATGCCACACTCACCCCCAATTGATTGCATCGCCCGTCTAGGCTTCTAACTGCACGAACCTAGGATTAGGGATTGCGGGGCAGCGGTGGCGGCAACGGCAACGGCGGCGCGATTTCATATCTCCTCGAACAGCTTTGTATGACCGCAACATCAAGGCAAAAAATGACCCAGTAGAATCCGACTCCATTAAGCTCGCTGATGTCGGTGTGGGCGCATCCATGTACGTGATCCCATTAGGTTGTGCTCAATTGCTCTCCTACTTTAGCGACATAGTAGGGACCTCATCAGGCTGTGCTCAGTTGATGGCGGGTCTACGGCGACCGCTAGTCCAACAAATCAGTGAGGTTGGTGAACAAACAAGCCCTCTCAGTCGTACCCCATTTCACATGATTTTGACCATGTCTATCATAGCAATTTGTGTCTCTCAAATTTTCCTGACTCATGCATTGGTTGGTGAGGCGTTTGATTCGGACAGAATTAAGATGCTTATTAAAAGATTATACATGTCACCCTTGGTACATTAATTTAAAGTTTTGTCAACATTTTCAATATTGTCGAAATTCTTTTACTTCTTGGTTCGCGGCAGAATTGTGCGTGTGATTCAAAGGAGGGCGAGCGATGTGTGCCACGAATATTGAAGGCCAGAGTGGTGCGGCCCGACTTACACGTTGTGCGCTGGACGTGAGCGACCTGCACTAGTGTGATCATATTGGGCCAGCCCGATGGGGAGAAGCCGCGAGGACCGGTTGTCAGCCAGATCTCAAGGACAATAAAGGTAATTTTGGGTTGTACAGATAGGGGTTAGTATAATTTAAAATGATCAAAATAATCGACGAATTTGGCAAACTCCATCATGTATGGCACCTGCTCAACTACTTGCAGGACTTATGCAGCATTGGTGCTCGCCGGATGCTAACCGGCCTTCCTCGTGGAGCGTCCCCTAACAGCAATGATCTGGATGAGTATGGCATGGTTGTCTACTACAATAAACTGCTGAACTACAGCTTGGCCCAAGATAGGAAGCCACTGCCGGAGGCGTCCATCGTGTGTGTAAACAAAATTTTTGTTATGCTCAAGCTGTTCAGGCATCGAGAAGCTCATGGCAAGCTCTCTCGGATGTCGACTTTCTACATGAGTTTGTTTGGTTCATAGCCGTATCTGAAATTACAAGTGTCAAGTACTACTAAAAACTGGTTGGGTGATGATTTCAGGGCTGAAGTATGGGACCAAGGCTTGCTGCAGATACGGTGACGGAGTTTCAGGGCTGAAATGTGGGGCCAATCTCGAATGGATGTTCTGAAAAGATCACACTCCAATACAGTAATGGATGTTCTGTAGATACAGTACCACCGAGATTGTGAACAGCAACCTTGCAAGTGCGACAGCCTGCGGCAACCACAAGAATTAGTGGGCTAGGACAGAATCCATGTCATTGCCACCGAGGCATCTGCAGTGATGAGTGACTCCTACTCATCGCATTTCAACCTTTTCAAACTTTGCCAGTCGTAGCACATAGGCTGATTACAACAAGTTTAGTCAGGCACAGCGTCGATCAAACCAAATTATCAACCCTGTCAATGAATCCTCGTAAGCAACACACACAACAATATGGAATATGACCTTGAAGTAAGTTCAGGTCGAATTTTGTTTAGTTTTGCTTGTAATGGAACACCTAACGTGCCCTTGTTTGGTCGAATGGATGGTACTGAAAAGATCAAAGTCAAAATGTACAAAAAAAAAAAAACTATTGCAATCTCTGCAGCTAGTGTCTGACGCGCAAGAGCAATCTGAAAGCAGCAAGCACGGCCAGCAAAACTCCAGCCCAGAAATCAGTCCTAGGTCGAGATCACTCACCAAATGTAAACATCCAATCAAAGAAAATACTATGGGCAATCAACGTGAACTCCGAAATTAAAATGAATTGCATCACCTCCATTGCAATTTTCGAGCCGGTAATCAACATCACCAGACTGACAGGACGGAACAAATCCTAATAACAACTCGAAGCACGACTAGACTAGACTAACAGAGCAGAACAAATCCCTCGGCGGGGTCAACCGAGAAGGAAAACCGGCGGCAGGCGTGACGCGGAGGCAGAGAGGCCTAGGCGCGCTCCCCACGGATGCGGCGGGCGAGCTGGATGTCCTTGGGCATGATGGTGACGCGCTTGGCGTGGATGGCGCAGAGGTTGGTGTCCTCGAACAGGCCCACCAGGTACGCCTCGGAGGCCTCCTGGAGCGCCGACACGGCGGAGCTCTGGAACCGGAGGTCCGTCTTGAAGTCCTGCGCGATCTCCCGCACCAGGCGCTGGAAGGGGAGCTTGCGGATGAGCAGCTCCGTGCTCTTCTGGTACTTGCGGATCTCGCGCAGCGCGACGGTGCCCGGGCGGAACCGGTGCGGCTTCTTCACGCCGCCAGTGGCCGGCGCCGACTTGCGCGCCGCCTTGGTGGCCAGCTGCTTCCGCGGCGCCTTGCCGCCCGTCGACTTGCGCGCCGTCTGCTTCGTGCGGGCCATCGGTGCCGCGCGTGGGTCGCCGGGGGACTGCGGTGGCGGATTCTTGGGAGGGTGGGAGAGGGGCGGCGGTGTGGCTGGCTGAGTTGTGAGGGTTCGTGGGGAACGGCGGGGAGTTTAAGTAGCAGGGGTGGGAATTTGGGGATGGCGCGCGCGGGTGGGAGATTTGGAGCGGAAATTTTTGGGTTTGGGAGGGATGAAGGCGCTACGAAGGGAGGGGCGCGCGGGGCTGGGTGAGACGTTGGATCAGGGGTGGATGGACGGTGCAGATGCGATTGTGCGGGTTGGCCACGGATCGTGATCCGTGGCAGTACTAGCATTTTGGCTTCCCTAGCACTGTATGTTGCTGATTCGCAACTGAATTTCACTCATGTTTTGTACCATCTTGTATGTGCCCCGATGAAGAAAACCACTTACTGAAAATCGCTTGTGTAGGAGTTGTTATTACAAAATTGATCAATGGAGTGCTAATGATTGTTGGTGCATTATTGTTTTTAGCATTTAATCTTAGGCATCTCCAACGCGGACCCTCAAACCTCCTGCGCCCGTCCGGACCGAGCGGTCCCGTATTTGTCCGCGGACTAGTCTAGGTGTCCGTTTTCCCGTCACGTGGGACTCTGACACCCTCGGCCCCCAACCCCCCAAAACTGAGGCGGAGCCGTGCATTTGGAGCTGGCCGCATTGTTTCCGCGGCAAAACTGTAACGCCCGACTAGTTAAGCTACAGTAACCACACATGAATGGTGCCTTGTGATCATGATTAATTTTGTAAACTTCATCCTGATCCAAACCGAACTCGAATTCATATTCAAATGCAAGTCAAATTATTAAATTTTCAAATAATAAAAGAAAAATGTAGGCTGGGTTGAGAATATTCCCTAACTATTTCTCATAAATTACCCAACACTTTATGAATTAATAAAATGACCCTAACCTTTTAAAACAGATTTAACAACGATTAAATTTATAGTTTCAATTTAGATAAATATCCAACCTTTTCAAAATAAGTTGTAACTTTGTGTACTGCTTTAGAATGTTGCCTAGTAATTTTGTGCTAAGTGGCACATTTGACAAAGTTTGTTTGGTAGCTAAAATAAATAGAAAACAATAGAAGAAAATGCAAAAGAAAAATTAGAAAGAGGAAGAGAGCCCCCTTTTCCTCACTCGGCCTTGGCCCAGCTGGCCGAAACCAGTCCAGCGGCCCACCCGATACCCCTGCATAACCCCCCACGCACCAACCCTAGCCCGATCCACAACCACCCCCACTCTCCCTCGTTCCTTCTCGCGCCGTCACCCACGAAGCACACACACACACACGCATACACACGGGGGAGGGGCGCCCCTGTTCGCTCCCCTCCTCTCGGAGCACCCGCGCCCGAGGACAGTCGCTGCCCGCCGACGCCGAGCGCCGCCCTCTGGCCTCCTCCTCGCAGCTTTCTTCCTCTCGCGCCTCCACGCCCTCCTCCTCGCCGGAAACGCCGCGAGCCTGGAGCCGCTCGACCCCGATGCCGCCACCTTCCCCGAACGACGCCGCCCCGTGTTGGACTCCCTCCTCCGGCCGCCGCACGCCGCCACCAACTCAGGCCACCCCGAGCCTCCGGAGCACACTGCCTTGTCCCCTACACCCGCAGTGAGCCCCGATCTCCTCCTCTGTCGCACGCCCGAACCCGCTCTTCCCAACGCCGCGCCCGTGGTTGCCGCGGACCGCTAGCCCCGTGCCCGCGCGCCCACAGCCGCGCCGGCCCCGGACGTTCCCTGCTGCGCTGCTGCTGCCGTCGAA
>NC_041392.1:100580333-100609736 GCF_002162155.2 Triticum dicoccoides
CACTCCCGTGCCCTCGCCGCTCCTGCCGCGAGCCCACGAGCCGCCCCCCTGCTCCGCCTCCGCCGCCCGCGCTGGCGCCAGGCTGCGCCCACCCCGCGGCCGCTCTCCCCGCCGCTCGCCGCACACCCGCGCGCCCTCCCGCGACCAGCCTCGACCTCGGCTCGCCGCTGCAGGGCGCAGCTCTAGCCGATCGGCCTCTCCGCGGCCGCGCCCGAGGTCAGCCTCCGACCGGGCAGCCCCATGCCCGCGCCCAGCCCCCTGGTTAAAAAAACAATAACTAAAATTAAAGAAATAACATTAATTAATTAATTAAGGGATTGAGGGATTAATTAACCTAATTAATGTATCTTAATTAGCTGGTTAACATGTGACTAGCTTGATGTGTCAATGACAGCAGGGCCCCACCATTAATTAGACTGACTTAAACAGTTTATTAAAACACATGTGGCATTAACATGCGGGACCCTCACGCACTATTCACTTTGTTGACCAGTCTTCGTTGACTGGGTCAACTAGGCCATCCGACCCCACCTGTCAGCCCCTGGTGCACCGCTGGGTGCACTGCACCAGGTGCACCCAGCCCTTTTCGAATTAGTTAATAAAAGCAATTTTAGAATATGTTTAAAACTTTGAAAAATCATAGAAATTAAACCGTAGCTCAGATGGAAAAATTTTGAACATTAAAGTTGCTCAGAATGACGAGACGAATCTGGATACGCAACTCGTTCGTCCGCCACACATCCCTAGCATAGCGAACACGCAACTTTCCCCCCTCCGGTTTGTCCGTCCGAAAAACACGAAACACCGGGAATCCTTTCCCGGATGTCTCCCCCCTTTCCCGGTATCACCTAGTACTGCGTTAGGGCACACCTAGCACCGCGTATTGCTATGTTATTCCTTGTGTTGCTTTGATTGCTTTGTTATTTATTGTGTTCCCCCTCCGTTACTTCTTTCCGGTAGACCCCGAGACTGCTGGCGACCCCCAGTTCGACTACGGTGTTGACGACCCCTCTCTCTTGCCAGAGCAACCAGACAAGCCCCCCCTTTGATCACCAGATATCGCCTACTCTTCTCTATACTGCTTGCATTAGATTAGTGTAGCACGTTACTGCTTTCAGTTAATCCTATGCTGTTGCATAGCATGTCCTTGCTACTACTGTTGTTACCTTTACCTGCTATCCTACCGCTTAGTACAGGATGCTAGTGTTCCATCAGTGGCCCTACACTCTTGTCCGTCTGCCATGCTATACTACTGGGCCGTGATCACTTCGGGTGGTGATCACGGGCATATACTATATACTTACACTGTTACATTACCGGTGATACTGTTTGGAGATGGGGGCTGAAGGGGCAGGTGGCTCCATCCAGGTAGTGGTGGGCCTGAGTTCCCGACGGCCCCCGACTGTTACTTTGAGGTGAAGCGACAGGGCAGGTTGAGACCACCTAGGAGAGAGGTGGGCCTGGCCCTGGTCGGCGTTCGCGGTTACTTCAAAATAACACGCTTAACGAGATCTGGGTATTTGATCTGAGTCTGGCTACTGGCCTATACGCACTAACCATCTACGCGGGGACAGTTATGGGCACTCGACATCGTGGTATCAGCTGAAGCCTTCGTGACGTCAGCGACTGAGCGGCACGCGCCAGATTAGACTGAAACGCCTGCTAGGCTAGGTCTGCTTCCGGCCGCCCTCGCAACGTGCAGGTGTGCAATGGGCGATGGGCCCAGACCCCTGCGCCATGGGATTTAGACCGGCGTGCTGACCTCTCTGTTGTGCCTAGGTAGGGCTGTGACGTGTTGATCTTCCGAGGCCGGGCATGACCCAGAAAAGTGTGTCTAGACAAAGGGGATCGAGCGTGTTGGGAAATGTGGTGCACCCCTGCAGGGAAGTTAATCTATTCAAATAGTCATGATCTTCGGTAACAGGACGACTTGGAGTTGTACCTTGACCTTATGACAACTAGAACCGGATACTAAATAAAACACACCCTTCCAAGTGCCAGATATAACTGGTGATCGCTCTCTCACAGGGCGATGAGGGGAGGATCATCGGTTAGGATTATGCTACACGATGCTACTTGGTGAACTTACCTTCTACTCTCTTCTCCTGCTACAAGATGGAGGTTACCAGAAGCGTAGTCTTCGACAGGACTAGCTATCCCCCTCTTATTCCGGTATTCTGCAGTTCAGTCCACATATGATAGCCTTATTCCATTTGATACCAATGCATACATTTGTAGTGTAGCTCCTTGCTTGCGAGTACTTTGGATGAGTACTCATGGTTGCCTTGCTCCCTCTTCTCCCCCTTTTTTATACCCGATTGCTGCGACCTGACGTTGGAGCCCAGGAGCCAGACGCCACCGTCGACGACGACTACTACTACTTGGGAGGTGCCTACTACTACGTGCAGCCCGCTGACGACGACCATGAGTAGTTTAGGAGGATCCCAGGCAGGAGGCACGCGCCTCTTTCGATATGTATCCCAGTTTGTGCTAGCCTTCTTAAGGCAAACTTGTTTAACTTATGTCTGTACTCAGATATTGTTGCTTCCGCTGACTCATCTATGATCGAGCTCTTGTATTCGAGCCCTCGAGGCCCCTGGCTTGTAATATGATGCTTGTATGACTTATTTTGTTTGTAGAGTTGTGTTGTGATATCTTCCCGTGAGTCCCTGATCTTGATCGTACACATTTGCGTGTATGATTAGTGTACGATTAAATCAGGGGCGTAACAAGTTGGTATCAGAGCCGACTGCCTGTAGGAATCCCCCTTCCAAACTCCTTGGCCGAAGTTGAGTCTAGTCATTGCAAAACTTTTAACTAACATGGCTGTGCGGCTTACGGGCCCACGTTGCCATTTGGGTGGTATTAGGATCGTTTATTCCTCATCTATACTCTGGGACTCTGATCTCTCTTCTATTCGGGTTAAATGATTTTACTAAATCTGACTCTAGGTTCTCGTAACTACTTCTCCCGGAGAGCCCCTTATCACAAATGATCGCCTACTGCACAAGAAGATTTTGAGGATACTCTTCGATCATTCTCGAGACCCTTGTGCCCTTTGCCTTTTCAATTCCCTTTTACCGATATATCCATATGGATAACGACATACACTTGTTGTTCATACAATTACTCTGAATTTCACCTGTTATTACAAGATGCATCGAATTGCCCTCCGACTCTTAAGAATCCCTTGTACCACTGCCTTGTAGTTCTTTGCCGCAGAAATACCCATACGGATAATTCCTCGCACTTATCAAGTATCCACTCATTCCCAGTTGTTCTTGTGTTCCGCAAAAGACTTTGAAATACTATTTGATCTTTCAAAAATCCTCAACAACCTATTGTTCTGGGAATTCTTGCATACTTGCATTCCGGTTAATTCCAGTGGTCTAGCAATTTACCTTAAAAACCTTTGTGATTGTCATTCTGATCCTTTTGATTCAACATGTGTGTGAATGCACACAATCATCAGTTGTTCCCTGGAATTTATCCTTCCGATTCAGACGTCATTCCGGACATGAGCTGGATCTTGACCAATCAAATTGCCATTGATTGTACCCCTAAGGCTATTCAGCTTATCCATCGCTAATCAGAGCATTGCTTCTGATCCCTTGTCTTGGAATTCATAATTCTTTTGTGTTTGAGCTTTGAGTTAGTCAGTTGTTTATATAATCCGATGCACTTGCATTCCTTCTTCCTTCGATAGAGTACCGATACTCACATCAGCTCCATTGTAGACTACCAAACCTCTTGTTGGGTTATTATCCGACAGTGTCCTTCATATTCAAATAACCTTGTGAGCCTTTCCACGGGTATATAAAGCCTTTGGTAAATTATATCCTCTGCTTTCTCAACCAGGCTCTGTTTTCGAGCTGGTGGTATTTACTATTGGAGCTTGTGGTATATGTTTCCATGATACCCTGACGGGTTGACCCTATGTTTTACCCAAACTATATGAACCCGAAAGTTTTTGCGAGTCATACTCTTATGTTGCTTTGCCAAATAAAAAAATTTCAACACTACAACTTTTTAGAAAAAGAGAAGTCAATGAAAGGTTATGCATTGCAGAAGTGGGAGTCGACCTTGAACCTTTGTGTTCATGCCCACGGACACGATGTGGAACTTATCATGAAAGCTTCTTGCAAGAATATTTAATCATTTGAATAATACTTCCGGTGTCTTTGAATTGGATCCCTTGCAACTTTGGTTTCGGCCATATTGATATTCCTTGATTCCTTTTCTCGGACAAGTTAAAGTACTTGTCTTTTGCAGATCAATACACTTGTCAACCCTCTATTTTGCTCTACCTCCTAGTATTACCCTCTGGTATCTTGACAAAATCATCGAACCATGTTGCTTATTATGAGCCTTCATCGAGTATTATTCCTCACCGATTCCAATGTTTCCTGGTTCCGAGTTGTTAGTCACTCGAGGACACCGATAACTAAATCGGGTCCGCACCACGATTAAACAACTCTTAGTAATCTCCTTTACTCACGAGTTTGTACTCGAGCATGTCAATCCTAGCCTGATCGGCTATCACCTTGTGCTAAATTTTAAACTGTGCCACCTAGTCCTTATTCCCAAAGCACAACTTCCGACGATGACCTAAGCTTACGTCAATCTTCCTTGTCATATCATCTCGCCTTAAACAGCAAGCTTGATTTCGAGTTTGTGTCATACCCGTGGTTCCAATAACCTTGTGCTTCATCATTCCTTTGACTTGATGTCATCGCCAATCGATTAAATCTTCATGAAATCTCTCGACACATGTGTCGTGATCATCATCAGCATTCTGAGGTCTTCCAAGATATCTATTGAATTGTTGATGAGAAATACCATCCTTTGCCCTCGATGATTTTTGTTATCATCGACCACTTTATTGCCTCCGTTCAACACAAACTTGTCCGTGTTTTGTGTTATACTTTGAGTTCCTTGCTATCCAGCAATTGTTCTTCTTTACCTTGGAGTAATACCATCTTTTATGTCAGGAATGTCGCGAGAATTTCACCACCTCTTATGAATTATTAATGTAGGTGATGCTTCTCACCATCACCATTCTTTTCATGGCCCCCGTGTTCCAACCGGAATACCGACAAATGGACTGCGATGTGAAAAATTCAAAACTTCTAGCAACTCTATTGCTTGGAAGTGAATGGTCGATAGTTTCATTCTACTTCTTTTGTTCATTTAGTCACCATTTTAACATTGATCGTGCGACCCAGCCCATATTTCAGGTGCACCTATCAATCAATGTTCAATTTTGTATGCTTTCCTTGAGCACACCATTATATCATTTGATCTGACAAATGTTATCTCCATGTTCACATGATTGTGGAAACCCATCTTTTGGAAATCTGGAGGAATGGTCGCTGAGCCATCAGCCACCTCCTCACCCTCTCCTTGGCTTAATGATGAACTCTTGTTTCGGAACTCGCTTCCATAGTATATTTCCCGAGAATCTTACAATGTCATCTCGTCAATTGTGTTGCACCTTTTCTTCTCAGGCATCCTTAGTCTGAGGTATCCTGACACCAATCAGATCTGAACCTCGGTCAGATATGATGGTTGGGACATATTTCCAAGAGTTATAACATTAGTCCTTATATATCGGAAGGTGATGTCATGCCTATCACACCTGGCCGCAGGACTGTTGTTATAGTTTCCTGTTTAGCAAGGTTAACCATTCTTCCATGTGGAAATTGTAAGGCTTATTCTATAAGTTGTTCCTGATGAATCCTTTGTGTATCCATGTCCGACCTTTGCTTGAAGACCATGTTAATGATATCTAGAAGCATGTCTATGGTACTCCAATTTTCAACAAGGAACATTTGAAACCCAATGCTAAATGTTTCTTGCTCAATTATCCAAACACCGTTGTATGGGTAATGTCATGAAATTTATCTCCCTTTACCTAAAGGTTTTCTACATTATATCCTGTCATGGATATCATGCTCTGCTTGTCCTTGGGAAGGATATACCCTTGAAATATGTGTTTAAACACATTTTCCTTTCCATTGTTCTGTTTAAAACTGATGATCACCTTTTCCTTTCCATTGTTTTGTTTAACCTTATTGGTGATCTATATGATCTAAGCAGTAATATTCTTGTGCATATGTAAACACCATGGTGTACAACTTGGTCAGTAATACCCTGTTACTATTGCTGATGACATTTCGATAGCCACCGATGGACGAGAACCTTGCCTATTGGCCCGCCTCGTTCAACGAGCGGGAAAATGATTATCTTCGTCCTCGCCCTTGGTATCGATGTTGTTGCCGACATAACTGACAGGCTATCCTCTGACACGCCTTGCTATCGTGACCGTGCAAGATATCGGCCCCCTTCCTATTTTCAACCACATGGTGGGCCCATAACCCACAGTTCCATAGGATTGAAACCTGACTCTCCTATACACCCCTGTTCTTAAGGTTGTTCCTCGCACCTGGCCTCGTATGTAATTCATGAGCCACCTTCCGTGTGATCCTCAATTCTGGTATTAAACACAATACTTATTTCCGTTGCTTTGAACCCCTTTCACACTCTGTTTCAGGCAACGAACGATTGCCTGCCCACTTGAAACCTTTCATGGTACCTTCTTACCTGCTCTCGATATCTTCTTAAGTTCAATTCGAGAGTTACTTTCCAACACCTTCCCCGATGTTATCGACCAGATAGTCGACCTTGCAGAGGTCTATTCTCCCGGAATGCCCACCCTTTATTCTTTTGTAAGTATGGTGAAATTCCAAAGAAAGATGATGACTTCATCATGGTGACCTGAAGCAGACAAATGAAGACGTCAATGTAATGGATCGACCTCGTTGAGAATAGCAACCAAGACCGATAAGATTCGTTAGAATTTCGTAACCAGATCTTTCCCCCTTACTACACCTCTTAAATCTTGGGACGAGATTTCTTGTAGTGGAGGAGAATTGTAACGCCCGGGTAGTTAAGCTACAGTAACCACACATGAATGGTGCCTTGTCATCATGATTAATTTTGTAAACTTCATCTTGATCCAAACCGAACTCGAATTCATATTCAAATGCAAGTCAAATTATTAAATTTTCAAATAATAAAAGAAAAATGTAGGCTGGGTTGAGAATATTCCCTAACTATTTCTCATAAATTACCCAACACTTTATGAATTAATAAAATGACCCTAACCTTTTAAAACAGATTTAACAACGATTAAATTTATAGTTTCAATTTAGATAAATATCCAACCTTTTCAAAATAAGTTGTAACTTTGTGTACTGCTTTAGAATGTTGCCTAGTAATTTTGTGCTAAGTGGCACATTTGACAAAGTTTATTTGGTAGCTAAAATAAATAGAAAACCATAGAAGAAAATGCAAAAGAAAAATTAGAAAGAGGAAGAGAGCCCCCTTTTCCTCACTGGGCCTTGGCCCAGCTGGCCGAAACCAGTCCAGCGGCCCACCCGGTACCCCTGCATAACCCCCCACGCACCACTAACCCTAGCCCGATCCACAACCACCCCCACTCTCCCTCATTCCTCCCCGCGCCGTCACCCACGAAGCACACACACACACGCATACGCACGGGGGAGGGGCGCCCCTGTTCGCTCCCCTCCTCTCGGAGCGCCCGCGCCCGAGGACAGTCGCTGCCCGCCGACGCCGAGCGCCGCCCTCTGGCCTCCTCCTCACAGCTTTCTTCCTCTCGCGCCTCCACGACCTCCTCCCCGCCGGAAACGCCGCGAGCCTGGAGCCGCTCGACCCCGATGCCGCCACCTTCCCCGAACGACGCCGCCCCGTGCTGGACTCCCTCCTCCGGCCGCCACATGCCGCCACCAACTCAAGCCACCCCAAGCCTCCCGAGCACACTGCCTTGTCCCCTACACCCGCGGTGAGCCCCGATCTCCTCCTCTGTCGCATGCCCGAACCCGCTCTTCCCAACGCCGCGCCCGTGGTTGCCATGGACCGCGCGCCCCGTGCCCGCGCGCCCACAGCCGCGCCGGCCCCGGACGTTCCCTGCTGCGCTGCTGCTGCCGTCGAACTCCGCCCGGCCATGCCCTCCTACACCGCTGCCGCCCACCGCCTGCCTATAGAGCCGCTCGCTCCCGTGCCCTCGCCGCTCCTGTCGCGAGCAAGCGAGCCGCCCCCTGCTCTGCCTCCGCCGCACACCCGCGCGGCCTCCCGCGACCGGCCTCGGCCTCGGCTCGCCGCTGCAGGGCGCAGCTCCAGCCGATCGGCCTCTCCGCGGCCGCGCCCGGGGTCAGCCTCCGACCAGGCAGCCCCATGCCCGCGCCCAGCCCCTTGGTTAAAAAAAACAATAACTAAAATTAAAGAAATAGCATTAATTAATTAATTGATTAAGGGATTAATTAACCTAATTAATGTATCTTAATTAGCCGATTAACATGTGACTAGCTTGATGTGTCAATGACAGCAGGGCCCCACCATTAATTAGACTGATTTAAACAATTTATTAAAACACATGTGGCATTAACATGCGGGACCCGCACGCACTATTCACTTTGTTGACTAGTCTTCATTGACTGGGTCAACTAGGCCATCCGACCCCACCTGTCAGCCCCTGGTGCACCACTGGGTGCACTGCACCGGGTGCACCCAACCCTTTTTCGAATTAGTTAATAAAAGCAATTTTAGAATATGTTTAAAACTTTGAAAAATCATAGCAATTAAATCGTAGCTCAGATGGAAAAACTCTGTACATGAAAGTTGCTCAGAACGACGAGACGAATCCGGATACGCAACCCGTTTGTCCGCCACACATCCCTAGCATAGCGAACACGCAACTTTTCCCCTCTGGTTTGTCCGTCCAAAAAACACGAAACACCGGGAATCCTTTCCCGGATGTTTCCCCCCTTTCCCGGTATCACCCAGTACCGCGTTAGGGCACACATAGCACCGCGTATTGCTATGTTATGCCTTGTGTTGCTTTGATTGCTTTGTTATTTATTGTGTTCCCCTCCGTTACTTCTTTCCGGTAGACCCCGAGACTGCCGGCGACCCCCAGTTCAACTACGGTGTTGACGACCCCTCTCTCTTGCCAGAGCAACCAGGCAAGCCCCCCCTTCGATCACCAGATATCGCCTACTCTTCTCTATACTGCTTGCATTAGATTAGTGTAGCACGTTACTGCTTTCAGTTAATCCTATACTGCTGCATAGCCTGTCCTTGCTACTACTGTTGTTACCTTTACCTGCTATCCTATTGCTTAGTATAGGATGCTAGTGTTCCATCAGTGGCCCTACACTCTTGTCCGTCTGCCATGCTATACTACTGGGCCGTGATCACTTCGGGTGGTGATCACGGGCATATACTATATACTTACACTGTTACATTACGGGTGATACTGTTTGGATATGGGGGCTGAAGGGGTAGGTGGCTCCATCCAGGTAGTGGTGGGCCTGAGTTCCCAACGGCCCCCGACTGTTACTTTGAGGTGGAGCGATAGGGCAGGTTGAGACCACCTAGGAGAGAGGTGGGCCTGGCCCTGGTCGGCGTTCGCGGTTACTTCAAAATAACACGCTTAACAAGATCTGGGTATTTGATCTGAGTCTGGCTACTGGCCTATACGCACTAACCATCTACGCGGGGACAGTTATGGGCACTCGACGTCATGGTATCAGCCGAAGCCTTCGTGACGTCAGCGACTGAGCGACGCGCGCCGGATTGGACTAGAACGCCTGCTAGGCTAGGTCTGCTTCCGTCCGCCCTCGCAATGTGCAGGTGTGCAATGGGTGATGGGCCCAGACCCCTGCGCCATAGGATTTAGACCGGCGTGCTGACCTCTCTGTTGTGCCTAGGTAGGGCTGCGACGTGTTGATCTTCCGAGGCCGGGCATGACCCGGAAAAATGTGTCCGAACAAAGTGGATCGAGCGTGTTGGGAAATGTGGTGCACCCCTGCAGGGAAGTTAATCTATTCGAATAGTCGTGATCTTCGGTAACAGGACGACTTGGAGTTGTACCTTGATCTTATGACAACTAGAATCGGATACTAAATAAAACACACCCTTCCAAGTGCCAGATATAACCGGTGATCGCTCTCTCACAGGACGACGAGGGGAGGATCATCGGTTAGGATTATGCTACACGATGCTACTTGGTGAACTTACCTTCTACTCTCTTCTCCTGCTGCAAGATGGAGGTTACCAGAAGCATAGTCTTCGACAGGACTAGCTATCCCCCTCTTATTCCAGCATTCTGCAGTTTAGTCCACATATGATAGCCTTATTCCATTTGATACCAATGCATACATTTGTAGTGTAGCTCCTTGCTTGCGAGTACTTTGGATGAGTACTCACGGTTGCCTTGCTCCCTCTTCTCCCCCTTTTTATACCCAATTACTGCGACCAGACGTTGGAGCCCAGGAGCCAGACGCCACCGTCGACGATGACTACTACTACTCGGGAGGTGCCTACTACTACGTGCAGCCCGCTGACGACGACTAGGAGTAGTTTAGGAGGATCCCAGGCAGGAGGCATGTGCCTCTTTCAATCTGTATCCCAGTTTGTGCTAGCCTTCTTAAGGCAAACTTGTTTAACTTATGTCTGTACTCAGATATTGTTGCTTCCATTGACTCGTCTATGATCGAGCTCTTGTATTCGAGCCCTCGAGGCCCCTGGCTTGTAATATGATGCTTGTATGACTTATTTTATTTGTAGAGTTGTGTTGTGATATCTTCCCGTGAGTCCCTGATCTTGATCGTACACGTTTGCGTGTATGATTAGTGTATGATTAAATCGGGGGCGTCACAAAAACTCCCCCTTTCTCAACCCCCTCCGCTACCATCATGCCGCTCTCCATCCCAATTTTGGCTTTTTTCGCTGATGTCGTTGCACGGATCTGGATAAAAAGTCGTCGGAGACGGCAGAGGTGAAGGATCCGGCAAAGGCGGCCGCCGGAAAGATCAACTTGGTGACACGGCAAGCCCGTCGCCTCAAACAAAAGGCAAAGGCGTCGGTGCTCAAAAAGAAGGGCAGTGGACCGGGTGTAGGGGGCAGGCTAGCTGAGGCAATACAAGCCTCCCTATTTCTATGTCGTCGAGCAGCTCAGCAGGCAGTCCCCGACATTCGGCGTCACGCACATGTGCCTTACTATGTCGACGCCAATGCGGTGCTGCTCCTTTTCTTCGAGTCGGCATTGCCGCAGCTTGTCTGGAGGCGGGCGTCGGGTGTGGAGCAGCTCGGTGATTGCTCTTTGTTGTCGGAATGTCTCAATTGGTCAAGCTGGCGTATGATTACGCGTACATGCAGATGTTTGAGATGATCCACGATGGAGGCGGAGGCCGAGGCTACTACAAGGACAAGCAGATGGATGACTCGGATCCGGAGGTGCACGCCCAGCAGGGCATGCAGCCGAGCACGTATACACAGTCCGGCATGTACGCCCAGCCGGGCATGGATACCTAGCAGCCCGACACGTACACCCAGTCAGGCACTCGGCGGGGCACGTATACCTAGTCAGGCACAAAACCGGACATGTACACCCAGTCAAGCACTCGGCGGGGCACGTACACCTAGTCGGGCACAGAACCGGACACATACACCCAGTAGCTGGAATTGTACACCGACCAGCATGAGCAAGACGGCGGCAACAACCTTGATCCGGATGAATTTGCTATTGATCCAAAGAAGAGTGGTTGAGAAGAAACCTTCAACGTGAGGGAGGACGAGTTGTTGTGCAATGTGTGGTTGGCCACTAGCATCGATCTAATCCATGGCAGGTAGAAAAAGGGTGAATATTTTGGGCCAACATTCATACTTGGTTCCATGAGCACAAGAATTTCAAGCCATACGCTGATGAACTCATCCGCAACCATGGGACAATGTCGCTCAACCATTGATGGTACACCATCCAAGAGGTCGTGTCAAAGTATTGCGGCCATTTGAAGCAAGTAATCGGTCGATGGCCAAGTGGTGCGCGAATCATCGGGCAAGTAAGTTGTTACATGTGTTGGTCATTTGGTCGGTTATGCAACTTGTTGGCCTGATATGCTCTATGTGTTGGTCATTTGGCCTGATCGGATGTGCAACTTGTTGGCCAGATATGCTTTATGTGTTGGTCATTTGGCCGGATACGCTCTATGTGTTGGTCATTTGGCTGGACATGCAACTTGTTGATAATGTTTTTCTTTACGGCCTTCACGTGCAACTTGTTCTTGAAGGTGGAGAAGAGGAACCTTGCCTTCATCCATTGTTGTTGAAGTTGAGTGGGCAGCCCAAGTGGAATTTAGTCATTGCCAGCTCTCTCAAGATCGCCGACATCGACACCATGGAAGAAGTGAGTGATCCAACCGACCCAAAAAAAGAGCTGCCCAGGAAGGTTGTAAGAGTGTTCCAGTGAAAGAGGTGGAAGGAAGAGAAGGAGAAGCGAGAATGAGTGGCGACCAAGATTACAGAGAGGTTAGAGGGCATCTTGGCGAAGGAGGGGAGGTGTGTGTCAAGCACTATGACATCAACTGTGAAAAGGGGGCTGAGGGGTTTAACATTCTTCTCTTCGAGCATGGCGGCGACTAATAAGATGCTCAAGCTCGAAGAGAAGAAGGTTGATATCCCAACCACTTTGGAGGATTTGAAGATGCTGACCTTGAAGATGGAGGAGTTGGTTGGCAATGCAAGGATGATCGTGCAAGTCGTCCGTCTTAGGATGTTGAAGCGCTTGAAGGGGTAGCGAGAGACGTCGGAGAAGGATGCGACCGAGAAGGAAGCAGATGGCTAGGATGAGGAGGCGTCAGAGTGAGGGTGGAGGCTCAGATACCCGGTCCGGCATGGAAAAAAACATTTTTTTAATGTTGTGAGGACTATCCGACTGAGATACTTTTGTGGACAGGCTTGTAGAGACTATGAACATCAGCCTCTTTGCTTGTGATCAGGCAGTATGCATTTGAATTTTAAATTGGCCGGTTCAAATTGGCCGAACTTGGGTGGACGGTTAGGGGATGTGGTTGGATGGTCGACTCCCGCATCCACGTTTGTAGACTGGTCCGGACCAGTCCGCGGACGGATACTGATGACCCACAAGTATAGGGGATTAATCATAGTCCTTTAATAAGTAAGAGTGTCAAACCCAACGAGGAGCAGAAGGAATCAATAAGCGATTTTCAGCAAGGTATCTGTTGTAAAGCAATAATAGCAGATAGTTTTATAGTAATACAATTCATAGCAAGTAACAAGTAATCAAGGTAACAAAGTGCAACAAGGTGTCTCAATCCTTTTATTGCAAAGTACAAGCCAAAAGTACTTCTTATAATGAGCAAAGCATTCTCGAGGACACATGGGAATTTATTTTCCGCATTTGCTTAGATGGGGCCTCATTGACATCCACTTGTTATTGGTCTTGGATGGATGTGACCTTCTCCTTGACCATGGCGGCGAGCCTCCTTGCCGATGTTGATGGCTTGACCGACCTTCGTCTATAGAGGACATACCACATAGTTCATCCAAGACATAAAAAACTAGGACATAACATGCATGCCACCGGACTACCAAAATTAGGCATGTTCTACTAGTTAAAATATGTCTACGGAGGAAGTTCAACCATGATTGCCCTTGCTCTTGCCCTTGTCCTATTTGTCACGATAGTAGCGTTGGAATACAATATAGGAGTCGAGGCGGATCCGCTCAACGTCGGAGTTGTAATTGTCGGGTGCGACACATACCTCATCCTCCTCTTGGGGGGGGGGGTAAGCCAGTGAGGGCACATATGTCTTCGGTTTGCTCCACCACGAGGGCATGCGCAACCCCGGGCTTGCCACTTTGCCAGGATCCAGGCACATGCATCATCCACAACCTCGTTCTCCGTGGTGCAACGCGCCTTTGCCCTATCACGGCGGGCAAGCCAAGCCTCGGTCTCAGCTTTGCCCCCGCGACTAGGGCTTCTAGAGCATTTGTGGCTATGTGCATTGGTGCCACTGACATTGGGACTGGAGACCAACGTAATGGGGACAAGATCCTAGCGTTGGGGTTGCTCTGACACCGTGGGGCCATCCTCGAGGGTACCCATGTATCCTCCAACCGCCGCTTGCCGGATCCAATCCAGAGCGGACACGCACCTCGAGCCGCCGATGGATGCATTGTTGTAGTTGGATCCAGGCCACACCGGCTCATATGCCACGAAGGTGCGGGCGCGCCTATTGCTTCATTTGCCATGAGCTTCCAGCAATAGATTCAAGCTGGAGTGGATCTCACGCCGGGTCCTGGGTGTCCTCCCAGGACCGACAGCGAACTAGTCAGATGGCTATCTCCTCCTCGTCTGAGCAGGGGACAAGGTCTCAGTTGATGGATCCGGAGTTGCTGGGCTTAGATCCGCTACCCGCCAGGGTTTAGTCCGGGATTCAGACATGGATGGGACATTTTGTGGGGTCTGGGTAGTATGGTCCGACAAGACGAATGACAACCTAAAAGTTTGGGCTGACTTTGATGGATCTAGTTGGGTGGTGTTTTTTAGCCCGGACAGTCGAGCTGTACACCGAACATTAGCAGGGGAGGGAGTCGCGACAACTATGTGTCGCCCGTACCGATTCCTAATAGGAATCACCAATGGGTGACCACTAGCGGGCTGGCCCATTTAGCGCGCTGGTCCATGCCGCTAGTAGTGGTCGCTGTAGGTTTGCTCTGTCCGGTTTTCCTTGTTTTCTTTTTGTTATTTTTTTCTTCATGCTAATTTTGTTTCTCATTGCACAATGCGTCCCTAACGATACGATTCTTGGCGGCATGCGATTCTGAACAGGGCCAAAGCAAATTTTATGGGCCCCAGCGAGCCAACGATCGCGCTAGAGGAATAAGAGTATGATCTCTCCATTGTCACGGAGAAGGAGACCTCCAGCGAGCAAATTGGTGCTCATGTAAGTATTTGCTTGGGCCGGCCGAACAAAGAGCTCCAACTCTTTTGATTGTCTCACGTTTGATGAAAAATAGACTGTTCGACGTTGACTGCTGACCACCGAGAGGTGGACGGTAGACTATTACCAATGGCCTAGTTGACCGTTGACATAAAAAAGTTCATAAATTTAAAAAGTGCACGAAAATTTGATAAAGTTCACAAAATTGTTTATTTTTCACAATTTTAGGGGAAAAAATCATGAATTTGAAAAATTCCATACATTTTAAAAGGCGCACAAAATAAAAAGTTCATGAATTTGAAATAAGTCCATAATATTTGAATTTTTTGTGAATTTGAAAAGTTCATAAATTTGGAAAAATTATCATGAAAGTGAAAAAATATCACGAAAATGGGAAAAAGTTCATGAATTTAAGAAAGAATCACGAATTTGATAAATATCAAATTTAAAAAGTTCACACATTTGAAAAAAAATTAAAAGAAATAAAAAGGAGATAAGTGGGCAAAGCCATGCTAACAAAACCAGAAGAAGAACTCCTAGAACCGATGACAAGAAAACACTACATGGGCTGGCCCATTTGCTACTAGTGCTGATCAAGCTCTTCGCAAGGTTCCCCTCAAAAAAAAAAAAACTCTTCGCAAGGTAGCCGGGAGCCGACACATGATCACATCCACCAAATCTACCCAGGTCGCACACGGCACACCCCTAAGACCTCCTCAAGATTTTGGACGGCACACGACCGACCAATTGCCCCGGCGATGGACCGATATCAGGTAATTTTTCAAGAGTATATGATGCCACAGACAGAGAAAGTGGAATAAACTGACCAGCAATGCTACACTTACGGATAGAAAAGCTGCGGATTCTCGCTACGGACTGGTGTGGGAACTAGTGGTTGGATATCACAGGGCCCACACCCTTAAATTCAGACGGGAGGTTTAATAGAGAGAGGACAATTATGCATGTACATGTAATCCGTAACAACTCATCCGTAAGTGTAGGATTTTTGTAAACTGACAGCAGGTAGCAAATGAAAGGACGGTAACACGTCCTGCTGTGCAGAGATATAGATCTGTCAGCTTCAGTGCAGTTTTCTTAGCGAGACCAAGATGCAGATCTATATCCACTTCGGTGCTTAAATCTGATCGAAATTGAAATAAAAAATTATAAGCAGCAGTGGCATGTTACCAAGACAACGGATACTAGCATTTTAAAAAGATTTTTCAGTGGTATACAGAGAGAGCACCAGTAAGCAGTAGTACGGGCATCATTCTACATGGCTGGCTTGTCACAGCCTGAGAACCATCCAAATAATACATGATATCTGGGGTGAATAAGAATATTACAAATCGCTACTCTACAAGTGTAGCGATCCCAGTTATTATATCCTCGGGTTCATGCATCAGTACACTATAACCCTTCAATATGATACCTCATCCTGGAGATCCAGATCTGAACTAGCCAAGACCCACGTCCCAGGATGGCAATACAGACCACAAAAATAAGCAAGCTGTCCGATCATTGTGTCTCCAGGGATCCGAGAGCTCCGATCGACGTCAGTCAATGTGCGGAGCTCCTGGGCTGGCTGAAGGATCCACCGGCATAGAGCATCTGATACACCGGCCGGATCCTCACGGTCAGGACTATGCTCAGCAGTGTGCCCAAGCAGGCCATGCCAGACAGAATAAAGAACGTGAGTCTGAAGCAATTGGGGCCATGGCACGCGACGTCAAAGTCCGTCGTCGTGGCGTGCTGCTTTTCCACCTCGAGATCGTAGAAATATCCTGCGAGACTGTTGAACAGGAGCGCGCCGAGTGGATTCCCGAGCGAGATGAAGTTGTAGATCTTCCCAAAGTGCTTCAACCCGAATAGCTCCGATGATGCTGAGATCATCGCCGAGAACTGGATACCGTAGCATATGCCAAGCAAGGCAACGGCGACGTGAAGTGTAGAGTGGAGACCCAATGCAAAGAGCAGGTATGTGAATATCATCACTACTTGGGTGCATATAATCAGTGCTGTCCGGGGAATTGTCCATGACCTGCAAAACAAGCACCATGGTCATACCAAAATTCAAATTCTAAAACAGGGTATATCAACCATGTACCCACCCACTCAATTTTTTTGTTGATTGCAAATTTGTATACAGCTGGGACTGGAGAAAACGGTCCCGGCCCTAAGCAAGAGTGAAAATTGTTTGACTTAATTTGAAACTGGAATGGAGGCTTTGGTCATTCAACTAGGGAAACAGTTGATTCCTAAACTAGAAAGGTTACCTAGCTAACATGGTACTATATCACAGTAGGTAGAAAATCTCTACGAGATTGACAAACTCTACATTTGAAGAATAACTGTGATCCAGTAAAACAAGATACTTCATTACCTGACAAGATACTCCGAAACAGCACCACCTCCCAAACGGCCAAAAAAGTTGCAGAAACTGAACAGAGAGAGTGATATAGTGGTGTCCACAGCACCTGCTGCAATTCCAACTTGTGCTAGATTGTTAAGGACCATGACTCCAGATCCAACACCGATGAAATATACTGCGAAAAGAAGCCAAAAGTCTGCCTTGAGCAGTGCTTCACGAAATCTGAAGTCCTCTCCTCTTTTTGGTCTTCTTCTTGTCTGCTTTACAGCCCCTTCACCCTCTGCATAGAGAATGTCAATATCGAAGGAATCCTCATCATCTAGATCAGTAAGGTTTGATCCGGAGGCAGAAGGTGGAAGAAATGGTTCTGTATGATCACTATCAGCGCCGGAAGAGTCCGACGGGCCTTTTCTTCGGTTACTTGGAAACAATGTCATTTTCAAGGGTATTGCAACCGGCGCAAAGAGCAGAAGGACCATAATAACAACCAGAGAATAGTTCACTGCGTCACTAAGTGTTACGACATGATCCAATATTGTGGCCCCAACAAGATAAACCCCAAGAACAATGCTCCCGATTTGTGTGAAGAGGAAGTGAACTTGCTCTGAAGAATTCGGCACCAGAGAGGGTTGACAGGGTTGAACAAAGTACATTGTCAGAAGGCACACCGAAGGAACCCCGAGAGCGAGCAAAAGCAAAAGGCTCGCGGCCGAATCGTGAAGTATGCCGGTGTATATTTCGGTGTAGACGGCGGCGCTTAGGCCGGCGTAGCCTTTAAGGATGCCGGCAACGGCACCTCTGCTGAGAGGGAAGTTCCTCATGTTGGTTACCAAAACGGCAGTCCCCAACCACGCGCCACTGTTTGCAGCAAGGCACAATGCCAACCATACCTGTAATAAAATACAGGAGAAAGGCCCCTAGTCAATTCACAGTATACCCTACAATCAAAGCAAAGATTGACACGAAAGGCTGAAGCGAGAATCCTCCATGTGTGCACACACATTGCCAGCGGACAAGGCCAAATGGTGCTTCCCTTTGGCCAAATATATGACTGGCGCTTACTTGATTGCTAGTGTTTGTTCACTATTATATTTATGTTGTTGGGATCATAGAAAGGGACGTTTGTTTACGGGGAACATATTCGTCCATATATTAGTCCACAAGATGTTAACTTGCAGCTGCAAAAGCAGACACTTGGCGCAAAAGAATGCTACTCTACTTTCCCCTGAATTTACTGAACGAGAGCAGTTCAATTCCCATGTAACAGACCGCAACCAGTGAACAAAAAGGGATCTTACGAAATCGACCTCAGAGCCAATCGAGGATTTAAATTGTACTTACTAATGAATATACGGATTGAAGTGCAAGGAAGAAGGAGGGGGAGGTCACCAGCCAGTAGGGCAGCGCCGGGGCGGCGCCGGAGACGGCGAGCCAGGTGGCGCCGTAGCCGAGGACGCAGGCGGCGGCGCCGATGAGGAGGAGCAGGGCCGGGTGGAGGCGGTTGCAGAGGACGCCCGGGAGCAGGCCGAGGTTCTCCCCGACGTCGCAGGCGACGGCGAGCAGCGCGAGGCGGCGCTGGTCGACCCCGAGCGCGAGCTTGAGCGCGTGCGAGTAGAGCGCGAAGGTGGAGCTGGCGCCCCCCGCCACCTGCACCCACACCGCCGCGCTCAGCCCCAGCCACGGCGGCCGGCTCCCCGCCTTCACCGCCCCCGGCCCCCGCATCCTCTACCGAGCCGAGCTGGTTCTCTGGCTGGCCTAGTTTCCGGGGGAAGGGGGAGGGGAATCTGTGCGAGAGGGAGGGATGGCGAGCGAGTTTGGAAGTGAATTTAATGGGGGGTTTTGGAGAGGACGGGAGGAGGAAAAGAAAAGGAAGGGGAGCGATGGAGGAGGCCCCGACGGGGATGGTCGGCAGTGTCGGGCTGCCTATGCAAAGCAGCTGCCGGGATCTCAGGATTTGGTAGGGGAAAGCGAGAGATCGGCCGGCCTGGCGCGCGAGCCAATATGGGCCTGGAACGGAGGCTGCTGGGTCACGACCGGCCTGGCGCAGACAGATGTAAGCGGACGCGTCCGTGACGTTCGTGACCGTCCGCGAAGGCAAAAGAGGATAAGGCTGGTCATAGTGTGAAGTATCATATACTATTCTTTAATTGACTGTCACATAAGCATGTTTGTGAGTCCAAGTGCATGTTACTACTTATGTTACCCTCACTATGGCCAGCCTAAACTAATCGATGTTGCTTTAAATTCACAAGCTACTAGCCTACTACAAAAACCACGAATTTTGCAATATAAGATTGCATCCAAAGTAAGGTGCACCTGAAGGCTATGGGAGGAATGGCATGGCGCCTGGAATAGAACGTCCCCACGTCGGCAGGGTTAGTGTCGGCGGCAGGTGCGCGTGTTCGGCGTTGGTCTCGTCCGGAGGAAGGGTGGGTGAAAGCTAATGTGGATGGTGTTGTGGATTGGGCAAAGGAGGCAGGGGCAATCCTACGAGATCATCATGGAGAGTTCGTGGCGGGAGCGTGCCGTTTTTTCCCTCACGTCTTGGATTCGGCGTTGACGAAACTCATGGCTTGCAGACGAGCAACATAATTGTCAAGAGGACTTGGGCTTGAAAGATTCCTAGTAGAGACCGACAGCTAGGTCATAGCATCTTGGTTGGGATCCGAGGGGCAAGATAGATCGACGTACATACGGTTATTGAGGAGACGAAATGCTTGTTGAGGCAGTCGGGGAACTTCAACATATGTTAGGCTCATCGTGCGGCTAATGGTGCAACACACCGTCTAACAAGGAAAGGTTGTGCTTTGTAAAACTTGTCTAGATGTAACTTCGGGTTTGATTTCGGACTTGGTTATCTCGAAGTTTGCCGAGCACATTGAATAATTAAATGCACTGAGTTTTCCCCTAAACAATTTAATGTTCCCTAAGATTATTTCCGATGAACAATCTGCCTTCGTCCTTGGCAGTTAATCACTGACAACATTATTACGGTATATGAGTGTTCATATATGAAGTACAACAATGTGGTGAAGCATATACATTATACTCAAGCTAGACATGATAAATTCTTATGATAGAGTTGGATGCTCACTTCTTATGACATATGTGGAAATTAATTACGAAAGCTAATAATCTTGCATGAGATCATCCTTGGGGAACAATTTGCCTTCATCCCTCCCTGGGTGTAATCTCCGACCTCTTTTTCTTTCGGGAGAGATTACATCTAACTCTTATCTATGCATGATGAAACCTCAATATTAAGGGTGGACTGTGTTGTTGGCTATTTCTATGGCTACACAACAATTGAAGCTACTTGTGTGGAACATCCGCGGATTAAATGTACCGGCACATTGGAGCTGAAGGAGATTTCCCTGAACAGATGTTGATACACCTGGTCCAATGAAAGGGAGCGCACAACGATGAAAAAGATTGATCATGTTTTGCCACAACATCCTAGGAAGATCTATATCCCTCTTGCTTCCTTGCGGCTCCTGGAACCGCCATATTGTATCATTGTCCACTATTACTGGGTATCAACGCTAGGATGGGTAAGAGGTTCAAGTTCGAGGCCTTTTGGATGAAGGTGGAGGGGGTTATGGAAACTGTAGAGGCTGGGATCCTTTCACTACACTTGATAGTGAACTTAAAGCCACCGCAAAGAACCTGCGACGATAATTTTTCTGGTAACATCAAGTTGTTAATTGCCATTGCATTGAAAGTTATTCGTCTTCTGGATATGGCGGCAGAATCTAGATCTTTGTCATCCCAGGAGACTATCCTATACAAATTACTGAAAAGGAAGCTGCTGGGCCTATGCTCATTTGAGCGATCAATTGCAAGGCAACGCTCCCGCTTCTTATGCATATGGAAATGAGATATGAATATGAGCTTTTTTCACCAACACGCCAACCACCACCGTGAAGGAAATATGCCCTAGAGGCAATAATAATGTTATTATTTTATTTTCTTATATCATGATAAATATTTATTATTCATGCTAGAATTGTATTATCCGGAAACATAATACTTATGTGAATACATAGACAAACTAAACGTCACTAGTATGCCTCTACTTGACTAGCTCGTTAATCAAAGATGGTTATGCTTCCTAACCATAGACATGTGTTGTCATTTGATTAACGGGATCACATTATTAGGAGAATGATGTGATTGACATGACCCATTCCATTAGCTTAGCACCCGATCGTTTAGTATGTTGCTATTGCTTTCTTCATGACTAATACATGTTCCTATGACTAGAGATTATGCAACTCCCGTTTGCCGGAGGAACACTTTGTGTGCTACCAAACGTCACAACGTAACTGGGTGATTATAAAGGAGCTCTACAGGTGTCTCCAAAGGTAAATGTTGGGTTGGCGTATTTTGAGATTAGGATTTGTCACTCCGATTATCAGAGAGGTATCTCTGGGCCCTCTCGGTAATGCACATCACATAAGCCTTGCAAGCATTGCAACTAATGAGTTAGTTGCGAGATGATGTATTACGAAACGAGTAAAGAGACTTGCCGGTAACGAGATTGAACTAGGTATTGAGATACCGACGATCGAATCTCGGGCAAGTAACATACCGATGACAAAGGGAAAAACGTGTGTTGTTATGCGGTCTGACCGATAAAGATCTTCATAGAATATGTAGGAGCCAATATGAGCATCCAGGTTCCGCTATTGGTTATTGACCGGAGACATGTCTCGGTCATGTCTACATTGTTCTCGAACCCGTAGGGTCCACACGCTTAAGGTTTCGATGACAATTATATTATGAGTTTATGAGTTTTGATGTACCGAAGTTAGTTCGGAGTCCCGGATGTGATCACGGACATAACGAGTCTCGAAATGGTCGAGACATAAAGATTGATATATTGGACGACTATATTCAGACACCGGAAGTGTTCCGGATGATTTCGGAGAAAACCGGAGTACCGGAGAGTTACCGGACCCCCCCCCCGGGAGAAGTAATGGGCCATATGGGCCTTAGTGGAGAGAGAGAAGGGCAGCCAGGGTGGGCCGCGCGCCTCCTCCCCCCCTTGGTCCGAATTGGACTAGGAGAGGGGGGCGGCGCCCCCCTTTCCTTCTCCCTCCCCACTTCCTTCCCCCTCCTAATAGGAGTCCTACTCCTACTAGGAGGAGGACTCCTCCTTGACGCGCCTATAGGGCCGGCCGGCCTCCTCCCCTTGCTCCTTTATATATGGGGGCAGGGGGCACCCCTAGACACACAAGTTGATCCACGTGATCATTTTCTTAGCCGTGTGCGGTGCCCCCTTCCACCATAATCCTCGATAATATTGTAGCGGTGCTTAGGTGAAGCCCTGCGACGGTAGAACATCAAGATTGTCACCACGCCGTCGTGCTAACGAAACTCTTCCCCGACATTTTGCTGGATCGGAGTCCGGGGATCGTCATCGAGCTGAACGTGTGCTAAAACTCGGAGGTGCCGTAGTTTCGGTGCTTGATCGGTCGGGCCGTGAAGACGTACGACTACATCAACCGTGTTGTGCTAACGCTACCGCTGTCGTTCTACAAGGGTACGTAGATCACACTCTCCCCTCTCGTTGCTATGCATCACCATGATCTTGCGTGTGCGTAGGAATTTTTTTGAAATTACTATGTTCCCCAACAGTGGCATCCGAGCCTAGGTTTTATGTGTTGATGTTATATGCACGAGTAGAACACAAGTGAGTTGTGGGCGATATAAGTCATACTGCTTACCAGCATGTCATACTTTGGTTCGGCGGTATTGTTGGACGAAGCGGCCCAGACCGACATTACGCGTACGCTTACGCGAGACCGGTTCTCCCGACGTGCTTTGCACAAAGGTGGCTAGCGGGTGTCAGTTTCTCCAACTTTAGTTGAACCGAGTGTGGCTACGCCCGGTCATTGCGAAGGTTAAAACAGCACCAACTTGACAAACTATCGTTGTGGTTTTGATGCGTAGGTAAGATTGGTTCTTGCTTAAAGCCCGTAGCAGCCACGTAAAACTTGCAACAACAAAGTAGAGGACGTCTAACTTGTTTTTGCAGGGCATGTTGTGATGTGATATGGTCAAGACATGATGCTAAATTTTATTGTATGAGATGATCATGTTTTGTAACCAAGTTATCGGCAACTGGCAGGAGCCATATGGTTGTCGCTTTATTGTATGCAATGCAATCGCGCTGTAATGCTTTACCTTATCACTAAGCGGTAGCGATAGTCGTGGAAGCATAAGATTGGCGAGACGACAACGATGCTACGATGGTAATCAAGGTGTCGCGCCGGTGACGATGGTGATCAGGACGGTGCTTCGAAGATGGAGATCACAAGCACAAGATGATGATGGCCATGTCATATCACTTATATTGATTGCATGTGATGTTTATCTTTTATGCATCCTATCTTGCTTTGATTGACGGTAGCATTTTAAGATGATCTCTCACTAATTATCAAGAAGTGTTCTCCCTGAGTATGCACCGTTGCGAAAGTTCTTCGTGCTGAGACACCGTGTGATGATCGGGTGTGATAGGCTCTACGTTCAAATACAACGGGTGCAAAACAGTTGCACACGCGGAATACTCAGGTTATACTTGACGAGCCAAGCATATACAGATATGGCCTCGGAACACGGAGACCGAAAGGTCGAGCGTGAATCATATAGTAGATATGATCAACATAGTGATGTTCACCAATGAAACTACTCCATCTCACGTGATGATCGGACATGGTTTAGTTGATTTGGATCACGTAATCACTTAGAGGATTAGAGGGATGTCTATCTAAGTGGGAGTTCTTTAGTAATATGATTAATTGAACCTAAATTTATCATGAACTTAGTACCTGATAGTATCTTGCTTGTTTATGTTTGATTGTAGATAGATGGCCCGTGCTGTTGTTCCGTTGAATTCTAATGCGTTCCTTGAGAAAGCAAAGTTGAAAGATGATGGTAGCAATTACACGGACTGGGTCCGTAACTTGAGGATTATCCTCATTACTGCACAGAAGAATTACGTCCTGGAAGCACCGCTGGGTGCCAGGCCTGCTGCTGGAGCAACACCAGATGTTATGAACGCCTGGCAGAGCAAAGCTGATGACTACTCGATAGTTCAGTGTGCCATGCTTTACGGCTTAGAATCGGGACTTCAACAACGTTTTGAACATCATGGAGCATATGAGATGTTCCAGGAGTTGAAGTTAATATTTCAAGCAAATGCCCGGATTGAGAGATATGAAGTCTCCAATAAGTTCTATAGCTGCAAGATGGAGGAGAACAGTTCTGTCAGTGAGCATATACTCAAAATGTCTGGATATAATAATCACTTGATTCAATTGGGAGTTAATCTTCCAGATGATTGCGTCATTGACAGAATTCTCCAATCACTGCCACCAAGCTACAAGAGATTCGTGATGAACTATAATATGCAAGGGATGAATAAGACTATTCCCGAGCTCTTCGCAATGCTGAAAGCTGCGGAGGTAGAAATCAAGAAGGAGCATCAAGTGT
Organism: Triticum dicoccoides; assembly: GCF_002162155.2. Classification (NCBI taxonomy): domain Eukaryota; kingdom Viridiplantae; phylum Streptophyta; class Magnoliopsida; order Poales; family Poaceae; genus Triticum; species Triticum dicoccoides. The sequence continues at coordinate 100,605,030 of NC_041392.1, forward strand.
TGATGGTCAACAAGACCACTAGTTTCAAGAAAAAGGGCAAAGGAAAGAAGAAGGGGAACTTCAAAAAGAACAACAAGCAAGTTGCTACTCAAGAGAAGAAACCCAAACCTGGACCTAAGCCTGAAACCGAGTGCTTCTACTACAAGCAGACTGGTCACTGGAAGCGGAACTGCCCCAAGTATTTGGCGGATAAGAAGGATGACAAGGTGAACAAAGGTATATGTGATATACATGTTATTGATGTGTACCTTACTATTGCTCGCAGTAGCACCTGGGTATTTGATACTGGTTCTGTTGCTAACATTTGCAACTCGAAACAGGGACTACGGATTAAGCAAAGATTGGCTAAGGACGAGGTGACGATGCGCGTGGGAAATGGTTCCAAAGTCGATGTGATCGCGGTCGGCACGCTACCTCTACATCTACCTTCGGGATTAGTATTAGACCTAAATAATTGTTATTTGGTGCCAGCGTTAAGCATGAACATTATATCTGGATCTTGTTTGATGCGAGACAGTTATTCATTTAAATCAGAGAATAATGGTTGTTCTATTTATATGAGTAATATCTTTTATGGTCATGCACCCTTAAAGAGTGGTCCATTCTTATTAAATCTCGATAGTAGTGACACACATATTCATAATGTTGAAGCCAAAAGATGCAGAGTTGATAATGATAGTTCAACTTATTTGTGGCACTGCCGTTTGGGTCATATCGGTGTAAAGCGCATGAAGAAACTCCATACTGATGGAATTTTGGAACCACTTGATTATGAATCACTTGGTACTTGCGAACCGTGCCTTATGGGTAAGATGACAAAAACACCGTTCTCCGGTACTATGGAGAGAGCAACAGATTTGTTGGAAATCATACATACAGATGTATGTGGCCCGATGAATGTTGAGGCTCGTGGCGGATATCGTTATTTTCTCACCTTCACAGATGACTTAAGCAGATATGGGTATATCTACTTAATGAAACATAAGTCTGAAACGTTTGAAAAGTTCAAAGAATTTCAGAGTGAAGTTGAAAATCATCGTAACAAGAAAATAAAATTCCTACGATCTAATCGTGGAGGAGAATATTTGAGTTACGAGTTTGGTGTATATTTGAAACAATGCGGAATAGTTTTGCAACTCACGCCACCCGGAACACCACAGCGTAATGGTGTGTCCGAACGTCGTAATCGTACTTTACTAGATATGGTGCGACCTATGATGTCTCTTACTGATTTACCACTATTGTTTTGGGAATATGCTCTAGAGACGGCCGCATTCACGTTAAATAGGGCACCATCAAAATCCGTTGAGACGACGCCTTATGAACTGTGGTTTGGCAAGAAACCAAAGTTGTCGTTTCTGAAAGTTTGGGGCTGCGATGCTTATGTGAAAAAGCTTTAACCTGATAAGCTTGAACCCAAATCGGAGAAATGTGTCTTCATAGGATATCCAAAGGAAACTATTGGATACACCTTCTATCACAGATCCGAAGGCAAGATTTTTGTTGCTAAATTCGGAAACTTTCTAGAGAAGGAGTTTCTCTTGAAAGAAGTGAGTGGGAGGAAAGTAGAACTTGACGAGGTAACTGTACCTGCTCCCTTATTGGAAAGTAGTACATCACAGAAACCAGTTTCTGTGACACCTACACCAATTAGTGAGGAAGCTAATGATGATGATCATGAAACTTCAGAACAAGATACTACTGAACCTCGTAGATCAACCAGAGTAAGATCCGCACCAGAGTGGTACGATAATCCTGTTCTGGAAGTCATGCTACTAGATCATGATGAACCTACGAACTATGAAGAAGCGATGGTGAGCCCAGATTTCGCAAAATGGCTTCATGCCATGAAATCTGAGATGGGATCCATGTATGAGAACAAAGTATGGACTTTGGTTGACTTGCCCAATGATCGGCAAGCAATTAAGAATAAATGGATCTTCAAGAAGAAGACTCATGCTGACGGTAATATTACTGTCTACAAAGCTCGACTTGTCACAAAAGGTTTTCGAAAAGTTTAAGGGATTGACTACGATGAGACCTTCTCACCCATAGCGATGCTTAAGTCTGTCCGAATCATGTTAGCAATTTCCGCATTTTATAATTATGAAATTTGGCAGATGGATGTCAAAACTGCATTCCTGAATGGATTTCTGGAAGAAGAGTTGTATATGATGCAACCAGAAGATTTTGTCGATCCAAAGGGAGCTAACAAAGTATGCAAGCTCCAACGATCCATTTATGGACTGGTGCAAGCTTCTCGGAGTTGGAATAAACGCTTTGATAGTGTGATCAAAGCATTTGGTTTTGTACATACTTTTGGCGAAGCCTGTATTTACAAGAAAGTGAGTGGGAGCTCTGTAGCATTTCTGATATTATATGTAGATGACATATTACTAATCGGAAATGATATAGAATTTCTGAATACCATAAAGGGATACTTGAATAAGAGTTTTTTAATGAAAGACCTCGGTGAAGCTGCTTACATATTGGGCATTAAGATCTATAGAGATAGATCAAGACGCTTAATTGGACTTTCACAAAGCACATGCCTTGACAAAATTTTGAAGAAGTTCAAAATGGATCAAACAAAGAAAGGATTCTTGCCTGTGTTACAAGCTGTGAAATTGAGTAAGACTCAATGCCCGACCAATGCAGAAGATAGAGAGAAAATGAAAGATGTTCCCTATGCTTCAGCCATAGGCTCTATCATGTATGCAATGCTGTGTACCAGACCTGATTTGTGTCTTGCTATAAGTCTAGCAGGGAGGTAGCAAAGTAATCCAGGAGTGGATCACTGGACAGCGGTCAAGAACATCCTGAAATACCTGAAAAGGACTAAGGATATGTTTCTCATATATGGAGGTGACAAAGGGCTCATAGTAAATGGTTACGTTGATGCAAGCTTTAACACTGATCCGGACGATTCTAAATCGCAAACCGGATACGTGTTTACATTAAACGGTGGAGCTGTCAGTTGGTGCAGTTCTAAACAAAGCGTTGTGGCGGGATCTACATGTGAAGCGGAGTATATAGCTGCTTCGGAAGCAACAAACGAAGGAGTCTGGATGAAGGAGTTCATATCCGATCTAGGTGTCATACCTAGTGCATCGGGTCAAATGAAAATCTTTTGTGACAATACTGGTGCAATTGCCTTGGCAAAGGAATCCAGATTTCACAAGAGAACCAAGCGCATCAAGAGACGCTTCAATTCCATCCGGGATCTAGTCCAGGTGGGAGACATAGAGATTTGCAAGATACATAAGGATCTGAATGTTGCAGACCCGTTGACTAAGCCTCTTCCACGAGCAAAACATGATCAGCACCAAAGCTCCATGGGTGTTAGAATCATTACTGTGTAATCTAGATTATTGACTCTAGTGCAAGTGGGAGACTGAAGGAAATATGCCCTAGAGGCAATAATAATGTTATTATTTTATTTCCTTATATCATGATAAATGTTTATTATTCATGCTAGAATTGTATTATCCGGAAACATAATACTTGTGTGAATACATAGACAAACTAAACGTTACTAGTATGCCTCTACTTGACTAGCTCGTTAATCAAAGATGGTTATGTTTCCTAACCATAGACATATGTTGTCATTTGATTAACGGGATCACATTATTAGGAGAATGATGTGATTGACATGACCCAATCCATTAGCTTAGCACCCGATCGTTTAGTATGTTGCTATTGCTTTCTTCATGACTTATACATGTTTCTATGACTATGAGATTATGCAACTCCCGTTTGCCGGAGGAACACTTTGTGTGCTACCAAACGTCACAATGTAACTGGGTGATTATAAAGGAGCTCTACAGGTGTCTCCAAAGGTAAATGTTGGGTTGGCATATTTCGAGATTAGGATTTGTCACTCCGATTGTCGGAGAGGTATCTCTGGGCCCTCTCGGTAATGCACATCACATAAACCTTGCAAGCATTGCAACTAATGAGTTAGTTGCGAGATGATGTATTACGAAACGAGTAAAGAGACTTGCCGGTAACGAGATTGAACTAGGTATTGAGATACCGATGATCGAATCTCAGGAAAGTAACATACCGATGACAAAGGGAACAACGTGTGTTGTTATGCGGTCTGACTGATAAAGATCTTCGTAGAATATATAGGAGCCAATATGAGCATCTAGGTTCCGCTATTGGTTATTGACCGGAGACATGTCTCGGTCATGTCTACATTGTTCTCGAACCCGTAGGGTCCGCATGCTTATGGTTTCGATGACAGTTATATTATGAGTTTATGAGTTTTGATGTACCGAAGTTAGTTTAGAGTCCCGGATGTGATCACGGACATAACGAGGAGTCTCGAAATGGTCGATACATAAAGATTGATATATTGGACGACTATATTCGGACACCAGAAGTGTTCCGGGTGATTTCGGAGAAAACCGGAGTACCGGAGGGTTACGGGAACCCCCCCCCCCGGGAGAAGTAATGGGCCATATGGGCCTTAGTGGAGGGAGAGAAGGGCAGCCAGGGTGGGCCGCGCGCCTCCTCCCCCCCTTGGTCCGAATTGGACTAGGAGAGGGGGGGGCGGCGCCCCCCTTTCCTTCTCCCTCCCCACTTCCTTCCCCCTCCTAGTAGGAGTCCTACTCCTACTAGGAGGAGGACTCCTCCTTGGCGCGCCTATAGGGCCGGCCGGCCTCCTCCCCTTGCTCCTTTATATACGGGGGCAGGGGGCAC
>NC_041392.1:100609889-100612686 GCF_002162155.2 Triticum dicoccoides
AATTGGACTAGGAGAGGGGGGGCGGCGCCCCCCTTTCCTTCTCCCTCCCCACTTCCTTCCCCCTCCTAGTAGGAGTCCTACTCCTACTAGGAGGAGGACTCCTCCTTGGCGCGCCTATAGGGCCGGCCGGCCTCCTCCCCTTGCTCCTTTATATACGGGGGCAGGGGGCACCCCTAGACACACAAGTTGATCCACGTGATCGTTTTCTTAGCCGTGTGCGGTGCCCCCTTTCACCATAATCCTCGATAATATTGTAGCGGTGCTTAGGCGAAGCCCTGCGACGGTAGAACATCAAGATCGTCACCACGCCGTCGTGCTGACGGAACTCTTCCCCGACACTTTGCTGGATCGGAGTCCGGGGATCGTCATCGAGCTGAACGTGTGCTAAAATTAGGAGGTGCCATAGTTTCGGTGCTTGATCGGTCGGGCCGTGAAGACGTATGACTACATCAACCGCGTTGTGCTAACGCTTCCCCTGTCGGTCTACAAGGGTACGTAGATCACACTCTCCCCTCTCGTTGCTATGCATCACCATGATCTTGCGTGTGCGTAGGAATTTTTTTGAAATTACTACGTTCCCCAACACACCAGAGGCGTAATGTGATCACGATCCTGCGCAACAATGACAAAATCTATACGGGGCAGGACAAAACTGCGAGTCTGCGACTGTAGTGGATAAATACTGTGTAGGTACTGGTGCACCGGAACGTGCATATGCTCTCGATCTGGATGCCTTGCAACTACCATCAATGGACCTCTTGCACCTAGAACTCTCATTCTCTTTTGAAAGGGTGGAGTGCATTGTCAAATCGACATCGTCTGACAAAGCTCCAGGGTCGGAAGACTTCCCGGGTAGATTCTACCGCATAAACGGGGACTTCATGAAGGCCTTGGAGTGCTTCTACCGCAGAGATATGCGTGGAATGCCTGCCAATAACAAGGACCTGGTCTCATTGCTGTCAAAGAAGGATGAAGCCGTGGAACCGCGTGATTTTTGCCCGGGCAGTCTTGTCCACAGGTTTATAAAGAATTTTGACGAGGTTCTTTCGTCGTGTCTATCGGCGAAACTCCCAATTCTGGTGGGGATGCACCAAAGTGCCTTCGTGCAAGGGCGCTTTATTAACAATCTAAGGAACTGAACTGAGGAAGGAATCACTGTGGGATCACTGACGAGTTTGCAAGGCAATTTTATAGGGTTTTGGACACGAGGAAGAGAAAGAAGGGGATAAAAAGGGGTGCGACCGAGCAAGGCTCGGATGGGGATGGTTGGCAGTGTCGGTCTGTTCGGGCAAAGCAGATGGACAAAGCGAGAGACTGGACCGGCCGACATGGCATATTTGCGAGTCAACCAAGAAGGAAGCGCTAGGGCTATTTATCGTCACAACGAGAAATAACTTTGTCTCGCCTTCAGCGATCCCGCGAACATGCCGGCCACACAAAGCAGTTTTTCTGCGCGTGTAGGTAACGTCTTTTTTTTGCGACGCTAGTTTTTTTGGTTTGGTGTGTGTTGCTTCAAGGTTTTTTCGTTTTCTTATTCTTGTTTGGTTTTCTTTTTTTTTTCTTCCATCTTTTTTCTCTACGGTTCTTTGCCGGTTTTCTTCTATTTGTTGGTTTTTTTCCTTTTTTTTGTTTTTCTCGAATATGTGACAATTTTTCAATAAAAGTTGTACACTTTTTGCTTACACGCCGAGTATTTTTTGATCCACATCAAATACATGATTTTCATTTTTCCATATACATGTTTTATTTTTTTTCCAAATACGTGTTAATATTTTGCAAATACACGTTGAACATTTTTTTGAATCATACAAAACATTTCTTTTAAACTACGATTTTTTTATAAATTTAAAATAAAAAATAAAATGCGTGACTATTTTTGAAATGTCACTTTTTAACTGTAAGATATTTTTTGAAGTACGTGAACATATTTTTACATTGCATAAATATCTTTTAAATGTCACGTGCAGTTTTTTAAATGTACAAACATTTATTGAAAGTTGAGTGAACTTAAACTGCATGAACATTTTTAAAATGTGTGATGCACACATTTAAAAATTTATATAAATTGATTTTTAATATTGTTTTTATAATTTTCTTGAGGAACATAACAAAACACGGTGCTGATGCACACCTGCTAACGGCCCAGACCACTGTCAACGCTTATGGGTGAGCCGATGTAGGGAGCTCCAATTTGGCGCTTGAAGCACCAGGGAGCTTCTGTGGCCCATGCACCGACGCTAGTGAGACGGCCCATTTAGATTTCACATCTTTTCCCCTGGTTCGCAGGAGCAACTAGTTAACGAGCGCTCCTTCGGAGCGCTCGTAGCGAGCGGTTCGGGAGCGCTCCGCGCGTGACAAGTGTTGTGTGCGAAGCGCTCCCGCAAGGGAAAACCAGTTGCGCGGTTGATTCCTGGTTTTTCCTTTCCGGTTTGTGGTTTGGTGCGTTTTGTAGTTTGACCCTCGAGCTACCTGAATTTTCCGTTTTCCCTTTCCGCGCAAAAACACAAAAAAAATACCGGTTCGCGCGGTTGGTTCCCTTTTTCCCTTTCCCGTTTCCCTTTTTGTTCCCATTATATTTCCGGGTAATGGAGATTTATGGGGTAGTTACGGGCGGGGACTACCAACACTATCAAATGTCACCTTTCAAGTAAAGAAAAAAAACAACTTTTTAATGTAAAAAAGCAGTCTCCAGAATCATTCAATCGTGCGGCGCGTTGTACGTCATCGTGTGGCACGTCGCCTCCGGTGCGAGGGAACCTCCGGCTCGCCTTCAGCTCGTTTAATTTTCATAAACATC
>NC_041392.1:100613401-100614006 GCF_002162155.2 Triticum dicoccoides
GGTCGAAGTGTGTGTTGGTCGTGCGACATGCTGGTTCGTGCGGCGCGTTGTACGTCGTCGTGTGGCACGGCGCCTCCGGTGCGAGTGAACCCCCGGCTCGCCTTCGGCTCGTTTAATTTTCATAAACATCTTGAAGGGGGGGGGATAGGTCGAAGTGTGTGTTGGTCGTGCGGCGCGTTGGTCGTGCGGCGCGTGTTTAATTTTTATATAGCAGGTTGTGCTGAAGGCACGGGTTTGAAGCATGTGCTGAACGTTGTGCTTAAGGCACGAGTTTGAAGTAATTGCAGTCACGTCTGTTTACGAGCTAGGTTTGTGCGTGCATTAACATGTGTGTATACTACGAAGGCATTGGTATGTTGCCTGCGGAGGCACGGGTTTGAGGCATGTGAAGTCACGTGTGCGTAGGAGCTTGCCACGGTTGAGGCGTTCTTGGTATGTGTGTGTGTGTGTGGATATTGCCCGGAGGCATGGTGACCCGGGGTTTGGTGGCACAAAGGCCATTTCACCTATGGAGCCACGGGAGGGTGGTCTCCAGAGTCACGCGTAAGGCTATGTGTGTGTGGATATTGCCCGGAGGCATGGTGACCCAGGGTTTGGTGGCACAA
>NC_041392.1:100614191-100674844 GCF_002162155.2 Triticum dicoccoides
AAAGGCCATTTCACCTCTGGAGCCATGGGAGGGTGGTCTCTAGAGTCACGCGTAAGGCTATGTGTGTGTGTGTGGATATTGCCCGGAGGCATGGTGACCCAGGGTTTGGTGGCATAAAGGCCTTGTCACCTCTGGAGGCACGGGAGTGTGGTTTCCAGAGTCACGCGTAAGGCTATGTGTGTGTCACGCGTAATGGTATGTGTGTGTGTGGATATTGCCCCGGTGCATGGTGACCCAGGGTTTGATGGCACAAAGGCCTTGTCACCTCTGGAGGCACGGGAGGGTGGTCCCCAGAGTCATGTGTAAGGGTTCATTTTGGGAGTCAGTGTTGTCGTACAAATAAGAAGAGGCATTGTTGTTTATAGACTGGCACTCTCTGATGATGTAAGAGGCATTGTTGTCGAAATACTTCTCTTTTCAACATGAACACGCAATTTCTAAATACATTACATAGAAATGTGAGTTATTGATAAAAAATTTTGTCACGTCTAGATAGAATTAGCCTCGCGGGCTAAATCAAAAGTTTTAGTCTTCATTTTTGCTCAAGATTTTGCTAATCTCGTCACCCATTTCACTAGCTTTGACTTGATTCATCTCGCTACTTAAGAGAATGTACATTGCCTCTGCCCTCCAATCTTCGACCTCATCCTATGAAATTTTGCCGAGAAGAGAAATATATTATTAGAGTTTGTGCATATAAGTTGTTTATAAGTAAATCTATATAAACTTACTGTCAAATCTTCCAGGTCTTGGACAAACTTTTCACCATTGTAGATGAATGCAAGCTTTAAAACAACAAATGTTGATTCTCCCTTTTCTACCACTCGAACATCTTGCACGGTATGAATCTGCCACCTTGTACCCTTGGGAGTCATTGTTTGTCCTAGTATGGTGTTGAAGACTTCTTTAAACCTAGGTACCTGGGAATATTGCATTTTGTAATTAATTGTTTTTATATTGCAACTTGTAAAACTGAAAAAAATGTTTGCTTACGATTGCCAACTTATGAACATGATATTCCTGATACTGTCTTTCTCTTTCTTTTTTAGCATCTTCATTTTCCTGAAGAACTCGACTTGCTTCTTTTTGATCCAATTTATCTATGTTTATCTTTTCTTTCTCAAATTCCTCTGGAGACATTTCTCGAGGATCAATAATGTGAACTTTTTTTTTTGTATTTGTCTAGCACATATAGTACATAGCGGTCATCCTTCTCCATTGGAATGAATATCTGCGTACAAAATACTTGTTGCTTAGATGACAGTTTAATATAAAGTAATTTAATAGAACGCATATTTTGAGATTTTGTCATGGAGGAAAGGGTTGTTACCATGTTTGCTGTTGAGAGCTTTTTCCATTGATTTCCCTTGAGATACATGGGAACCAGCTGATTCTTTTTTTTTGCAATTCATTCTTAAATTTTTAATACCAGTTTTGTGATGCTTTAAATCCAATATATGCTGCAAATAATAATTATGATGAAAAAACTATTAGAAAAAGAGCTGTGTAACAATATAAAAAGAGTAGGTGTTGCAATATAGACAAGATTTTGCTTTTTAAAATTTTACCTCTGCAAAGTTTAATATTACTCTATCACTCTGTTTTGAATCTTGTTTGCTTTCTCAGATTTCTGCTATGTCATCGAGGACCCTATTTTCCATATGATGTGGTATGTTCGTCTGTGCTGGTCTTGGACCAAATACTGCCTTCAGTTGGGCTCCAGTAAGTTGCGTGCTTTCACTGTCCCTGCGGATGCGCCTAAATATAGTTTTGCTGTGACAGGGAAATTAAATAATTTTGGAGGCCACAGTCAGTGAGAAACAGATTTTTACATTATTTTTGAGGTGCAATAGAAAACAACTCACTTTTTGTATTCTTCCTGCCAGCTATCGCTCATGACTAGATAGAAGAGGTTGGACGCCTCCTTTGTGTGTTGCAAGTAATGAGAATGTTTTGGGTATGGACTGATGCTTCGTCTTTTGTCCCTTTTAGTTTCATCCGTTTCTGTCAGCGGAAGCAGATATGTAATATGTAAGCTCTTGTGATACGAAAGACATTGTTGAACCGTGGGATGTGTAGGTTATTACAAAAAAATGTAGAAATGATTTTCTTACCTTTGTTGGTGTAAAAGAACTTCGAAGTTTCTGGTTTGAATTCTTTGCTTCTTCCAGGTAGATCCTCGCACTTTACTTGGTTTGTTTCACCAAATATGGCTATAAAAAGGAACTCTGGTTTCCACTCGGCATCTACGTTTCTTTGCTGCATGGAGGTCATTGGATATTCTTTCATTTTTCTTTCATGAGATAATTGAAGTATTCAAGTAGTGGTGCTTGTAAAAATTAAAATTATTGCTCTCGTACTATTCACTTACATCGAAATCCTCATCATCTTTTATGAGATCAATGCCATTCCAGTATTTTGCAAATTGAACCATGAAGTGTCCGCATTGGGTACCCTGCTGTTTTGGCACGCAAACTCTGTTAGGTGTTTCTGCTATCCTCGACCAGTTCGGTTCGCCGTTGGCTCGTAGCTCCGCTTCGCCGTAATGCTTCTTCATGAGTGCGTGCATCCTTTTAATCTGTGATTACGGTTTGATGTTATTGTTGTGTTTTGGCATTAAACAAGGGAATGCAGGAATTGGAAAACCAATTAGAAAACAAGGTTGAATTGATGTACCAGTTCTGGATGATCCTTATGGTATGTTTTCGATGCATTCTTTCCGTCTCCGTTTCTATAATTCAGTGAGTCAAGTATGTCGATGGAGCTCGTGTACTTGTTGAGCACGTACAGTGTGTAGTGTTTATCTGTGTTGTGAGGTATCATAATCTGCGGTGTTTGGAGACAGAGTCAATTAAAGTTCATTCTTGTCAGGAGAATTAAATGGCATGTAAATGTGCAATCTTTAGGAGAAATGAATTATGTTTGTATATTTCTATTAACTTACCAGCTTTTTCTTTAAAAGTTCCTTCCCTGTTACAAGGGGTGCAAACTGTTTCAATGCTTCGCCCTCATTGAATTCTGCTAGTCCTCCTTCCTCTCCAATTTTGACACCGAGCACGATCTGCGACCAAAAAGTTTTCTAATTTTTAGTTCAATCTTTATAAATACTAAAATGATGCAAGTGTTTTTTGTCAAATTGGAGTTCATACGTTTGCAAATTCTGTAGGAAGTATGGCTTTATCGGTTGTGTTGTATTGTTGCTGCACTATCCATTCTTCGAACAACGCTTTTGCGATGGAGCCCTCCATCTGTCCATCATCTCCTTTCTGTAGCTATTCTATTATTTGTTTTCCTGTAAACCAATCGGGTCACTTCGAGCTAATATATATGTTTACACTACAAGCAGAAAAAGTTTATACATTAGTTAGGTTGGTTAAAAAAGGGGCAACATTTCTTTGTTTTTTTGTTGTGGCAAGAGAAAGTACTTACTCTCCGCATTCATCCTGTCCTTCTTTGCTGAATAGGTATTCATGAAGTGCTCTGGCTTTGTTCATAAATTTGAAATCTCCTGGGACAAAAGTAGAAATCATGATTTTTCCATGGAGCCTGCTTGAAGGCTTTACCGGTCTCTTCTTGATCGAGATTTTCTTGTTTGAGCTGTTCTCAGATGATTGACCCATTGAATGTTCTCCTGATTCTTGCTGCAAGCTTGTCAGATACGGCGTGACATTTTTGTTGAACTCAAAGTCTTCCTGGTAAATCATTGCTGTTTTGATTTCATCGAATGTCTGCCCCATCTGTTTAAGCATATCGTATTGCTTTAGTTGGTCTCGGTCAAGGTTTGAAATAAATTCATCAACTTCTTCATGCTTTTTCGTTGTTTTGTATTTTAGGAAGTCTAAAGAGATGGTGTTGGAGGTGCCTTCCTGATTTCTTGTCGAGTCTGTTTCTTCTTGAAGAAGAACGTGTTGTTTTTTCTGCTCGGAAACCTGTTCTTGTGTATTTGGTACGTCATTGCTTCTGTCATCCTCTTTTAAATCAGTTCCTGTTTGTTCAGGTTGCTCTGTGCTCGGGATATTGCTGTTAATATTTTGCTCGTCCGTTTCCTCTTCAACATGGTGTGGTATCTTGTCGTCTGGTGGTGGTTGATCTGGTTCTATTGGTGGATCCTTTTCTTCGTGGTCTGTGCAAGATTCTTGGGCGATGACGTGGCTGCTGACATCCATAACCTCTTTGTGTTTACTGGATATATCAATAACTTCATGCTCTTTTGTGGTTGTCGCATGCATAATATGTTCTTTCTGCTCGGGATTTGGCGGAAACTCTTCTAGTATGCAACATTCTGTCTGTCGCATTTCTTTATCTCCCATATCGACTTCATACTTCGGCATATCTGTTGGAATCAAATAATAATATTTTTTAAAAAAGAATATTACTTCTTCTAGTGTGACAAAATTGTAAGATTTAGTTTCTGAAAAGATTAACTTATTGTACACTTGATTAATGACAGTTTGGTATTCCCTCTGTGTTGACTGATTAGTTGATATAGAATTTTTCCTCAACTCTGGTACTTGTTCTGGCTTTAAGGTTGCTGCTGTTTCATTATTGGAGTAGTACTTCAGGTTCATGTACATATAGAATGCGCAGTCCGTTCTGCATGTAAAGGAATGTTACTAGTAAGATTGTTGTATTCAAGGAACGGAAAAAAGAGAAATGTTGGAGCAATGGTAGTGGTAATTGTTGCATTGAAAAGACGAAACAAGAGAATTATTTTAGTAATTTTAGTAGTGAAACCTGTATTGAAAAAATCAAAGAAGTGAAATGTTGGAAGTGCTTACGTTTCTTCTCCTTGAAGTGGCACCTGCAGTTTGACCCTTTTGAAATGGTCGATGCTTTTTTGTGAAAGCTGTAGCTCTGTGCTTACGTGCTTCCATATTTTCATTAATTTGCTGGTTACATTGTGGAAGAATTCTATTGTGCCTGGATATGCAGTTGAAGAGTCAAGGAGTTCAAAGCGCTGTTTTTGCATGTTAACTGTAATGGTGAAGTAATGACTTGTATTTTCATCTTGCTCAAAGCCGCGCAACGAACATGGTAGAAGGAACTGCAAAACAAAAAATAAAAAGAAAATATTTGGAAATCTTCTTATATTTAGAAACATAAAATAAAAAGATAACTTTTCATAACATATACGCAAGCTGATCTGCTTACCATGTTATAATCTTGCAGTTTTTCGTCTTCTTGCATGTTGAAAAATGATGTAAGTGTCAGGACCCCGACTCGATGTCACATCGATCTAGCCGGTAACACCTCATATCACTTTGCGGCCTCACGCACGGTATCCCCACGGGTGTCGCCTTACCTTTGCCCGGGACCGTTTGCGCCTTTTGGCTCACGTATATGATAGTGTCGCTAGCATCCATATGATAAAGAGCCCGGGCTGACATGACTAGTCGTAAACCCAAAGTGGCACAGACTTACAGGGACAGGCATCCATGACCCAGCTTCGAACGTGTCGGTCATCAGCAAGTGGGTCCGGGCTGTAGCACTGGGCTAGCAGGACTCCGGTAAACCGGGCTGTAGCGGGCTAACAGGACTCCGGTACTCAAAGCGTGACATTTCCCCAAAGGGACAGACACAGGAACGAAGGACACATGCCGGCCAGCCTAAGTGTTCCAGAGCAGTAGCAAGCTACCATGGCTCAGCGGTAACACTAGGAGACATTTCCCGGTAAGAGAGGCTACTAAAGATAAACAACTAGATAGTCAGATCCCACACATACCAAGCATTTCAATCATACACACAATATGCTCGATATGTGCAAATACAACGAAGCATCACAACATGACTCTACGACACAAGTACTTTATTTAAGGCTCAGGGAGCCATACATAACATACACAAAGGTACGGGTCTCACGACCCAACATACAAGTCATACAGTCATACAAACCAGCAGCGGAAGTAAACTTGTCTGAGTACAGACATCTAGTAAAATAAAAGAGGCTTGGAAAGCCTAGCTATACTACATGGTCCTTCACAAGCTCAGGATCACCACCTGGGCCTTTAGCCTACTCGTTGATGTCAACGTCTACATAGAACCCATCAGAAGGGGTTGCAACGTCTTCTGTAAAAATGTAAATCATAGCAACATGAGTACAAAGGTACTCAGCAAGACTTACATCAGATTCTACATACATGCTTAGTATCAAGAAGGGTTGGTGGAGTTATTGCAGCAAGCCAGCTTTGACTCTTGGCTAGGCTATCCTACGATACTCCACCTTGAAATGGTTTTGCGCACACGAGTCCACTACTCACCACTTCAATACACTACCGAGGAACCACCTCCGTCTTCCTACGGAAGAGCCATCCTCGGCACTCACACTTATCTTGAGGCTTTTAACAGTTTCCATTTACTTGTCTATGAACTGTATAAGCAACCAAGTAGTCCTTTACCGCGGACGCGGCTATTCGAATAGATCATGTTAACCCTGCAGGGGTGTACTTCTTCATACATGTTTCCACCACTTAGCGTCTGCACACGACATGTGCTCGGCAGACTTCAAGCGAAAGCCGACGTGGGTGTAGACCACGACCTACCTAAACACTTAAGCCTCTAGTCCAGGTTTATCGCCTATTCAGGTTCCATCCGCAGGGAGTCCGGCCGAGGTTTCCCATACGGCCCCGAACGATGTGAACAGGGTTCCCGAGATACCTAACGGGTATTCGGTACACCGTGCCACGTACCTACCGCATCACAGCCCACCCCTACGGTTAGCGCTGTCCACGGCCTCCAGTAGGCTACAAACACCAGAAACTACTTGCAACTCCTGGACAGAGAGCTAGGGTGAATAAGAAGTCGAGCGGGGTCATATTTCAGGGCCCAATGCATGGTAGTAGCTGTATCTTAAATCACGCATACAGATCTCAGTGCTTAAGGTCGGCTTCAATGAAACAACCCACCATGTACTCCTACATGGCCTCTCATCGATACCTTTACCAAAACGTGTTCACCACACCACTCTCATTACCGACATAATCATTTCACTCTAGCCCATCACCCAGATGAACCAGACCTGACACGACTCTAAGCATAGCAGGCATAGCAAGGTAGGAACAACACATACATATGGCTCAATCAACTCCTACACATGCTAGTGGGTTTCATCTAGTTACTGTGGCAATGACAGGTCATGCAGAGGAAATGGGTTCAACTACCGTAGCACACAGCAGTTTGAATCGTGTTGTCTTAATGCAGTAAAAGAGAGCAGGAGCGAGAACATGGGATTGTATCGATATGATCAAATGGTTGGTTGCTTGCCTGATGGTTCGATGCACGGATACGGTTCTTCGTTAGGGTAGTCACGGTACTCCTCGGGGACAGATCCTGTCGTAAAGGATAACGATACACAGGCATCACCAAACAATGTGCAACAATATGATGCATGCATGAAACATGGCAATATGAGTGTGTTGGGCTAATGCAACTAAAGCTACCAACGCTGTCAGGACCCCGACTCGATGTCACATCGATCTAGCTGGTAACACCTCATATCACTTTGCGGCCTCACGCACGGTATCCCCACGGGTGTCGTCTTACCTTTTCCCGGGACCGTTTGCGCCTTTTGGCTCGCGTATATGAAAGTGTCGCTAGCATCCATATGATAAAGAGCCCGGGCTGACATGACTAGTCGTAAACCCAAAGTGGCACAGACTTACAGGGACAGGCATCCATGACCCAGCTTCGAACATGTCGGTCATCAGCAAGTGGGTCCGGGCTGTAGCACTGGGCTAGCAGGACTCCGGTAAACCGGGCTGTAGCGGGCTAACAGGACTCCGGTACTCAAAGCGTGACATTTCCCCGAAGGGACAGACACAGGAACGAAGAAGGACACATGCCGGCCAGCCTAAGTGTTCCGGAGCAGTAGCAAGCTACCATGGCTCGGTGGAAACACTAGGAGACATTTCCCGGTAAGAGAGGCTACTAAAGATAAACAACTAGATAGTCAGATCCCACACATACCAAGCATTTCAATAACATACACACAATATGCTCGATATGTGCAATACAACATGGCATCACAAAATGACTCTACGACTCAAGTAGTTTATTCAATAGGCTCCGAGGAGCGAGACATTACAAACATGGGTCTCATGACCCAACAATCAGAGCATACAAGTCAAAGCACAAGCGGAAGCTATCAGGTCTGAGTACAGACATCTATAAATGAAAAAGGCTGAGAAGCCTGACTATCTATCAGATCCTGCCGAGGGCACAAGATCGTAGCTGAGGTATCAAGCTAAATGTCGAAGTCCAAGCGGAACTACTAGTGAGACTGAAGTCTCTCTGCAAAAACATAAAATAGGCAAACGTGAGTACAAATGTACCCAGCAAGACTTACATCAGATCTATCTACACATGCATCATTATCAACAAAGGGGATGGTGGAGTTTGACTGCAGCAAGCCAGCTTTGACTCGGTGGCTATCCTGAACTACGACTGCAAGTAACTCTTTTGAGGTGGCGCACACGAGTCCACATATTCACCATATCAATACACCACTATGGATCCGCTCCCGTCTCCCTACGAGAACACCATCCATAGCACTCACGCTTATCTTGCGTATTTTAGAGTATCCACTTTCACTTGTCTATGAACTGATATAAGCAACCCAGAAGTCCTTTTCCGCGGACACGGCTATTCGAATAGATGATGTTAACCCTGCAGGGGTGTACTTCTTCATACATGTTTCCACCACTTAGCGTCTGCACACGACATGTGCTCGGCAGACTTCAAGCGAAAGCCGACGTGGGTGTAGACCACGACCTACCTAAACACTTAAGCCTCTAGTCCAGGTTTATCGCCTATTCAGGTTCCATCCGCAGGGAGTCCGGCCGAGGTTTCCCATACGGCCCCGAACGATGTGAACAAGGTTCCCGAGATACCTAACGGGTATTCGGTACACCGTGCCACGTACCTACCGCATCACAGCCCACCCCTACGGTCAGCGCTGTCCACGGCCTCCAGTAGGCTACAAACACCAGAAACTACTTGCAACTCCTGGACAGAGAGCTAGGGTGAATAAGAAGTCGAGCGGGGTCATATTTCAGGGCCCAATGCATGGTAGTAGCTGTATCTTAAATCACACATACAGATCTCAGTGCTTAAGGTCGGCTTCAATGAAACAACCCACCATGTACTCCTACATGGCCTCTCATCGATACCTTTACCAAATCGTGTTCACCACACCACTCTCATTACCTGACATAATCATTTCACTCTAGCCATCACCCAGATGAACCAGACCTGACACGACTCTAAGCATAGCAGGCATAGCAAGGTAGGAACAACACATACATATGGCTCAATCAACTCCTACACATGCTAGTGGGTTTCATCTAGTTACTGTGGCAATGACAGGTCATGCAGAGGAAATGGGTTCAACTACCGTAGCACACAGCAATTTGAAACGCGTTGTCTTAATGCAGTAAAAGAGAGCAGGAGCGAGAACATGGGATTGTATCGATATGATCAAATGGTTGGTTGCTTGCCTGATGGTTCGATGCACTGATACGGTTCTTCGTTAGGGTAATCACGGTACTCCTCGGAGGCAGAACCTGTCGCAAAGGACACCGATACACAACCATCACCAAACAATGTGCAACAATATGATGCATGCATGAAACATGGCAACATGAGTGTGTTGGGCTAATGCAACTAAAACCAGAAGGGTTTGAACAAATTTGAATCAAAGATTCAAATTTCAAACTCAAACATGGCCTTTTAAAGTGCTTTTCCTTGTTCTGCTTAAAACATCAATTTAACTTGTTTGATCATGCATGAAAATAGTACAGATGGATAGATTGGATTTTTCTGATCATTTTTCATATATAATTTGTCCAATTTGGAGTTACAGAATAAAAGTTATGAATTTTTGAAGTTTAAATTATATTCTGGAATTTCCTGATTTAAATTAAATCCAGAAATATAATTATTGCGCCAGCATGACGTCAGCATGACGTCAGTGGTCAACTGCGGCTGGATGAGGTCAAACCTGACGTGTGGGGGCCACACGTCAGTGACAGGGGGGTTAAACAGGGTTAAATTAATCCTAATTAGGAATTAGTGGCGCTGGGGCCCACTGGTCAGTGTCAGGGGGGTTGACTAACAGTAGTTAGCACTAATCTAACCACCTGGCCGATAGGGCCCACGCGTCAGTGACCCTGGGGGTGTCAAACCCCAGGTCGGACAAGTCAAACCCGCCGGCGGTTAGTCGCCGGCGAGGTCCGCGGCGTACAGGTGCCTCGGGTTTCCTCTGTGGTGCTCCAAACGGCGTGCGGCTAGGTGCGTTGGATAGCTAGCTCGATGGCGCGTCGGACGGTGGCCGTGGCTGGGCCTGGGGTGGCCGGAGTCGACGGCGGCGAGCTCGGCTGCGGCCGCCGGGGTTCGGTCGTGCGCGGAAACGGGGTTGGAGCTCGAAGGCGAGCTAAGCGAGGCGCTAGGGATGCTCTACGGGGCCTTACGAACTTGTTGGACTCGCCGGGGTGACCAAATGGTCACCGGAGCTGCGTCGACGGCGAGCTCGGTGACGGCGGAGGTTCGGCCGTGGTGGGAACGAGGTTACGGCGCGGGAACGAGGGGAAAAAGAGGGGGAAACGGTGGCGGAGCTCACCGCGGTTGCAGTGGGCGTCGAAGTGGGCTCGGGGACGCGCTGGAGACGGCGAATCGACGGCGATGATCTCCGGTGGCCGAGGAGGGGAACGGCGACGTAGGCGGCGATGCAGGGCTTCCGGAGACCCGTGGAGCGGTGGGGAGGAAGAGGGGGTCGAGGCGGAGCTCCTGAGCTAGTCGGGGGAGCGAGGGGTGGCCGGTGACGGCTGCTATGGCGAACGGCGGCGACGGTGGTGTTCGGCCGTGAGAGAGAGAGAGAGAGGGAGCAGCACGGGAGAGAGGGGGGATAAGGCCAGGGGATCGGGGCGGCACCGAGAAGAAGCGTCGCGGCGTCGCGCTGGCGGGGGAGGCAGGCAGACGAGCTGGTGGCGTGGCGCTCCGGCCGTGCGCGCGCGCCGGCCACACGCCTGGCCGACTGGCGCCAGGAGGACGACAGCGGTGGTGGGCTGGGCTGGCTTGCTGGGCCGGCCAGCTGGCTGGGCCGCACAGGGAGGAGCCCAGGTAAGCTTCTCCCTTTTTTAATTATTTCTGTTTTTCTAATTTCTGACATTTGTTTTGATTTAAATAAAATATTAAATCATTTATATATATCTTATGCCAATTTTTGCAGGAGCTAGATATATTATTCCAGAGCTCCTTTATAATTGGCATAATATTTGGACATATATTAATATATATAATTAATATATTTCCAATGCAAATATTTATGCATTAATTCCAAATGCCCAAAATAAATACCTATGAGCTCTTAAAAATATTGGTTTGATTTTTATCTCTGTCCAATATTTTCAGAGAGCAACATGAGCATTTTCTTGGACCCTTTTGGAGAAATTTTTAATTGGATCATTTCAAAAAAGATTCTGAGGGTTTCACAGATCCCCATTTCAAATTAAATGGAAAAAATTTAAACATGATGCACACACTCTGATGCATGACTAGCTAGGGTGTGACAACTCACCCCCACTCAAAAGAATCTCGTCCCGAGATTTGGGTTCCTCCGGGAAGAAGGCGGGATACTCAAGTCGAAGACGATCCTCCCTTTCCCAGGTTGCTTCATCCTCAGAATGGTGCGACCATTGAACTTTGAGAAACTTGATATTATGACGTCGGGTGGTACGTTCGGCCTGATCGAGGATACGAATGGGGTACTCTTGATATGTAAGATTATCTTGGAGATCAAGCGTTTCGTGGTCCACTCCACGGATAGGATCCGAGAAGCAACGCCTGAGTTGAGAAACGTGGAAGACATCGTGGACTCTGGAGAGGTGCGGAGGTAGTTCCAACTGGTAGGCAACTTCTCCTTGTTTGGCGAGAATGCGAAAAGGTCCAATGTAACGAGGAGCCAATTTGCCTTTGATACCGAAACGATGGGTTCCCTTCAGAGGGGTGACCCGAAGATAAGCCTTCTCGTCAACCTCGAAAGTCATAGCCTTATGTTTTCGGTCATATTGACTCTTTTGACGAGATTGGGCTGTTTTCAACTTTTCACGAATGATGCGAACTTGTTCTTCTGCTTCCTGAATCATATCCGGGCCAAAGAATTGTCTTTCCCCGGTCTCTGACCAATTAAGGGGTGTTCGACACCGTCGTCCATAGAGAACTTCAAAAGGGGCTTTACCCAAGCTAGATTGATAGCTGTTGTTGTAAGCGAATTCGGCAAATGGAAGGCACTTCTCCCAGTCCATTCCGAACGAGATAACAGAGGCTCGAAGCATGTCTTCTAGAATTTGGTTGACGTGTTCCACTTGACCACTCGACTGAGGGTGGAAGGCGGTGCTAAAGGAGAGACGGGTTCCCATAGCATTTTGGAAACTTTCCCAAAATCGAGAGGTGAAAAGACTTCCTCGATCCGAGTTGATTTCCAAAGGAACACCATGGAGAGACACTATACGGGAGATGTATAAGTCTGCCAGCTGGCTAGCGGTTATACTCTCACGAACAGGCAAGAAATGGGCTACTTTGGAAAGACGATCGACAACGACGAAGATAGCATTATTCCCTCTCTTGGTCCTGGGAAAACCGGTAATGAAATCCATACCAATTTTATCCCATTTCCATTCAGGAATAGCTAAGGGTTGAAGGGTACCAGCAGGCCGTTGATGCTCTGCTTTTACACGACGACAGACGTCGCAATTAGCAATATACTGAGCAATTTCTCTCTTCATCCTAGTCCACCAGAACCTCTGGCGTAGGTCCTGATACATCTTAGTACTACCGGGATGAATGGTGAGAGGGGATTCATGAGCCTCCTTAAGGATCAACTGCCGTAGATGCTGGTTCTTGGGAACCACTAGACGGTTCTCAAAGTACACAACACCATGATCATTTGTGGAGAAACAACTAGCACCTCCGCTAGCAATGTTCTCTTTGATTTTAGATATTCCCTTATCTCGCTTTTGGGCAGCGATGATTTGATCCGTAAGAGTAGGTTTTGCTACCAAGGTGGAAAGAAAACCTTGAGGTACAATGTGAAGGTTAAGCTTCCGAAATTCCTCATGGAGAAGCGGTTGACTTTGTTGTAACATCAGGTTGTTACAATAAGATTTACGACTTAGCGCATCAGCCATGACGTTGGCTTTCCCTGGGGTGTAGGTTATTCCTAAGTCGAAGTCTGTGATCAATTCAACCCAACGTCTTTGCCTGAGATTTAGATCCGGTTGGGTGAAAATGTACTTCAGACTTTGGTGATCAGTGAATATTTCGCAACGGTTACCGAGGAGGTAATGTCGCCAGGTTTTAAGTGCATAGACTACGGCTGCAAGCTCTAGATCATGAGTGGGATAATTCTCCTCATGTGAGTGCAATTGCCGTGAAGCGTAGGCAATTACGTGTCGATCTTGCATGAGAATGCAACCTAGTCCTTGTCGCGAGGCGTCGCAGTAGATAACAAAGTCCTTGGAGAAGTCTGGCGGTACCAGTACGGGAGCAGAGGTCAGGCGTCTTTTCAGTTCCTGAAAGCTGTGCTCACATTGTGGAGTCCATTCGAACTTCTTATCTTTCTTGAGGAGTTCGGTTAGAGGTTTAGCAACTTTGGAGAAGTTTTCGACAAAGCGACGGCAATAGCTCGCCAAGCCCAGAAAACTCCGAACTTGCTTGACCGATTCGGGTGGAGTCCAATTAAGGACGGCTTGAACTCGCTCAGGGTTAACAGCAATACCTTTACCAGATATTACATGACCCAAATAGGTCACTTCTGGCAACCAGAATTCACATTTAGAAAATTTGGCATAAAGGCGATGCTCTCGAAGTTTCTTCAACACTAGCCTTAGATGTTCGGCATGTTCTTCCTCGTTCTTGGAGTAGATGAGTATATCATTGAGGTAAACCACGACGAATTTATCCAAATACTCCATGAAGATTGAGTTCATTAACCGAGAAAAGGTGGCTGGAGCGTTGGTTAAACCGAAGGACATGACGGTGTACTCGTATTGGCCATAACGAGTAACAAAGGCCGTTTTAGGAATGTCCCCGTTTCTGATTTTGATTTGATGGTAGCCCAACCTCAAATCCACCTTGGAGAAGACTGAGGATCCAGCGAGCTGATCATACAGGTCGTTGATCCTGGGAAGCGGATATTTGTTCTTGATTGTGACCAAATTGACAGGTCGGTAATCTACAACCATCCGGTCCGTACCATCCTTCTTCTTGACGAAGAGGACGGGGCAAGCCCACGGAGATGAGCTAGGTCGGATGAAACCCTTTTTCAAGGACTCATCGAGTTGTTTCTTAAGCTCGGCTAGTTCTAGGGGTGCCATCTTATAAGGTCTTCTAGCAATCGGAACGGTTCCTGGAATGAGGTCTATTACGAACTCAACATCCCTGTCAGGTGGAACACCTGGCAATTCCTCTGGAAAGACATCCGGGAAGTCACGGACTACCGGAACGTCCTCAAGGTCTGGCAAAGGGCTGGCGTTAAGAGAATATAATTGTCGCTTGGTTATTCGGGTCAAGACATTGACTATCTTCCCCGAAGGATGGGTGAGTTGAACAGTCCTAGAGAAGCAATCAATTTTGGCTTGATGAGCTGACATCCAGTCCATACCCAGAATGATATTAATATCTGAAGATTTAAGGGCTATCAAAGACGCGAGGAAAACAAGTCTGTCGACTTGGATTTCATTTCCATGGCTTACTCTAGAAGTTTGCCACTTGGATCCCGGAGTTTGAATTACCATAGAGGTTGGCATATCACCGAATGCGATGTTATGCAAGCGAGCATAGTTTTCAGATATAAAAGAATGAGAGGCTCCTGTATCGAAAAGAACAGATGCCGGGTGGCAATTAACAAGAAGCGTACCGAGAACGACGTTGGGATCCTCTTGAGCTTCTTCGGCAGAGATACAGTTGACATGGCCACGTGAAGCGGTGACCGGCTTGGCGTGGAATATTTTTCCTGTCGGCTTGCCACGGCCAACAGCTTTGGCAGACTGGTTGGGGTTGGTCTGGGGACACTCACGCATATAGTGACCAGATTCCCCACACTTGAAACAGGTCACGGAACTGGTACGTGGAGGAGCATTGTTAGTTGGACCCCCATAGGGCTTGGCCGGTGCAGACTGTTGAACGGGGCGAGGCGCCTGGAAGGATGGCCTCGGTGTGAACCTGGGTGGCAGGGCGGTGTTGGGCACCCACACGCGGCGCTTCTGAGGACCAGCACCGGATGAGGAACCCATGTCACGGCCATGCTTGCGTGTTGCGTCATAGTCAGTCTGACCAGTTTCAGCACTGATGGCTTTGTTGACAAGTTTCTGGAAAGACGTGCACTCATGTAGACGGAGGTCACGGCGAAGCTTAGGACTAAGGCCCTTACGGAACCTTGCTTGCTTCTTGGCGTCAGTAGAAACTTCCTCGGTTGCATATCGTGCGAGATTACCAAACTCCCTGCTGTAAACATCCACAGAAAGTCAGCCTTGGGTGAAACTGCAAAATTCTTCACGTTTACGGTCCATGAGACCCTCCGGAATGTGATGTTCACGGAAAGCCTCGCTGAATTCAGCCCAAGTAGTGACATGGCCCGCTGGGCGCATAGCCCCATAATTCTCCCACCATAAACTGGCGGGGCCTTCAAGATGATATGCAGCAAAGGTGACCTTGTCAGCCTCCGCTACCAGCGCAGAACGCAGTTTGTGAGCGATACTGCGAAGCCAGTCATCAGCGTCGAGAGGCTCGACGGAGTGGTGGAACGTGGGTGGATGCAATTTGATAAAATCACTGAGTGACACCACGTTAGTCCTCTGATGGTGTGCTGTGTTCTGTTCAATACGCTCCAACAAACGGTTGGTCTCCCGCTTGTTTCTCTCAGCTTCCATCATAACCTCGGCTAGGGAAGGAGGATGAGGCAGATTTTCATTCCTGCCTTCACTACCTTCGGCCTGCTCTTGAGAAGCAGGGTTAGCGCGCGTGTTGACCATCCTAGGTAAACAAGACAATGATTTAGTCAGAATGATAAAATTCCGACATAGGATACAGAATGTAAGGAATAACTCGGAATGCAAGATGATCATCCGTATGACATGGTAGATACAGAAACTGCTTCTTTTATTCCATCGTCATACACACCATACAGGGTTTAGTACAAGACCAAACAAAGTACTATTACGGTGAAAAGAGGATTACATCTCATCGGAGGCATCCCAAGCTCCTATACATTATTTTTCTACACCTCCAGAAAGAGTACAAACTAGGTCATATCCCACGAGTCACGCAGGACGATAGACGACACAGCTAGTGCGAACTAGTGATACAACCACTAACTCAGACCGATCCGTAGTAGTCCTCGTAGAAGTCACCTCCATAGCCTGGAAGCTCAACATGATCATCCGGAAACAGACGATCTTGCGGAGCTTGTGGACCATAGGGGCTAGGATGAGGCCTTGGACCAACAGACGGTGGCCTGCGGGGACCGCGAGGTGGGGTGATGCCTCCTACATCACGCCAAACCATCACGTCTGGCAGAGCAGATCTCACAGGATAGAGATCGCGCATATCTGAATATCCAGCTTGCACCGCCGGTGCGAACCGAGTCAAAGTGGCCCAGTGGTCAGCACGGGTATTGAAGAGCTCTAACCTCAAGGCCCGATTTTCACGGTCCTTATCCTCGAGCATCTCAGCAGTGGTGCGAGTCCGTGAATCCTCCTGAGTGGGGTCAGCATAGATAGCCTGGAGATACCCTTGTGCTCCCGGAAGTGATCCTGGCATATACCGGAAATCAGAGTCCCGAAATAAACCAGATCTGACTCGCATAATGGTCATCATAGAGTAGGCGGCGTCCTGCACAGCCATCTCAATAGTAACCCCGAGTCCATAGGAGCAGTGAAGGGGCTCGGTGGATCCAGGATAAGATGGAAATATCCTGACAGTGCAGAGATACTGGCTTTGATTAAAGTCTCGGAATTGCTCTTCGACCGTGTACTCGGGATACCAGCGGTATCTAGCCTCAGTCATTACCCTGACCAACTTGGCAGTATGGCGGGTACATCTAGGCATCGAGTCAGGCGAACCACTTGATTGAGGTCGCGAGTGGCCATCTGAAAGCACAATCATAATGCAAAGGCATTAGAATTTCTAGCAAAATTTCGGCAGCATAACAGCTGTAAATGCTCAAGAAGGATTTTGAGACATTTGACAAAGGATTTTGTACACACTCAATCATCATCATATCAAAGTTCCGAATCCATTCTAACAACATAATGTGGTAGTAGAACTGAACTAGGCTTGTATCCATCAAACTTATAAGGTACTACTGATTAGTAACACGTGATCCTGAAAGAGAGAATAGGTCCTAATTCCTTAACCCCCGGTGGAAGAATGGACTGACTCAGATCAGAATGTCAAAAGATAAAGGAGTAAAAAGAGCCTTACGTTCCAACCCACAAACAATTCCCCTACATATAACTAAAGAATTTCTAGACTCGACATCGACCAGTTTGGCTTGGAGAACCTACAGGCAGTCCGGCTCTGATGCCAACGCTGTCAGGACCCCGACTCGATGTCACATCGATCTAGCCGGTAACACCTCATATCACTTTGCGGCCTCACGCACGGTATCCCCACGGGTGTCGCCTTACCTTTGCCCGGGACCGTTTGCGCCTTTTGGCTCACGTATATGATAGTGTCGCTAGCATCCATATGATAAAGAGCCTGGGCTGACATGACTAGTCGTAAACCCAAAGTGGCACAGACTTACAGGGACAGGCATCCATGACCCAGCTTCGAACGTGTCGGTCATCAGCAAGTGGGTCCGGGCTGTAGCACTGGGCTAGCAGGACTCCGGTAAACCGGGCTGTAGCGGGCTAACAGGACTCCGGTACTCAAAGCGTGACATTTCCCCGAAGGAACAGACACAGGAACGAAGAAGGACACATGCCGGCCAGCCTAAGTGTTCCAGAGCAGTAGCAAGCTACCATGGCTCAGCGGTAACACTAGGAGACATTTCCCGGTAAGAGAGGCTACTAAAGATAAACAACTAGATAGTCAGATCCCACACATACCAAGCATTTCAATCATACACACAATATGCTCGATATGTGCAAATACAACGAAGCATCACAACATGACTCTATGACACAAGTACTTTATTTAAGGCTCAGGGAGCCATACATAACATACACAAAGGTACGGGTCTCACGACCCAACATACAAGTCATACAGTCATACAAGCCAGCAGCGGAAGTAACTTGTCTGAGTACAGACAACTAGTAAAATAAAAGAGGCTTGGAAAGCCTAGCTATACTACGTGGTCCATCACAAGCTCAGGGTCACCACCTGGGTCTTTAGCCTACTCGTTGATGTCAACGTCTACATAGAACCCATCAGAAGGGGTTGCAGCGTCTTCTGTAAAAATGTAGATTATAGCAACATGAGTACAAAGGTACTCAGCAAGACTTACATCAGATCCTACATACATGCATAGTATCAAGAGGGGTTGGTGGAGTTATTGCAGCAAGCCAGCTTTGACTCTTGGCTAGACTATCCTACGATACTCCAACTTGAAATGGTTTTGCGCACACGAGTCCACTACTCACCACTTCAATACACTACCGAGGATCCACCTCCGTCTTCCTACGGAAGAGCCATCCTCGGCACTCACACTTATCTTGAGGCTTTTAACAGTTTCCATTTACTTGTCTATGAACTGTATAGGCAACCAAGTAGTCCTTTACCGCGGACGCGGCTATTCGAATAGATCATGTTAACCCTGCAGGGGTGTACTTCTTCATACACGCTCTCACCACTTATCGTCGCTTACACGACATGTACTCGGCAACCTTCAAGCGGAAGCCCAACGTGGGTGTCGGCCACGACCTACCTAATCACCTAAGCCTCCAGTAGGCTACAAACACCAGAAACTACTTGCAACTCCTGGACGGAGAACTAGGGTGAATAAGAAGCCGAGAGGGTCCATTGGTTTCGGGCCCAATGCATGGTAGTAGCTGATTCTTAAATCACACATACAGATCTCAGTGCTTAAGGTCGGCTTCAATGAAACAACCCACCATGTACTCCTACATGGCCTCTCATCGATACCTTTACCAAATCGTGTTCACCACACCACTCTCATTACCGTCATAATCATTTCACTCTAGCCCATCACCCAGATGAACCAGACCTGACACGACTCTAAGCATAGCAGGCATAGCAAGGTAGGAACAACACATACATATGGCTCAATCAACTCCTACACATGCTAGTGGGTTTCATCTAGTTACTGTGGCAATGACAGGTCATGCAGAGGAAATGGGTTCAACTACCGTAGCACACAACAGTTTGAATCGCGTTGTCTTAATGCAGTAAAAGAGAGCAGGAGCGAGAACATGGGATTGTATCGATATGATCAAATGGTTGGTTGCTTGCCTGATGGTTCGATGCACGGATACGGTTCTTCGTTAGGGTAGTCACGGTACTCCTCGGGGACAGATCCTGTCGTAAAGGATAACGATACACAGGCATCACCAAACAATGTGCAACAATATGATGCATGCATGAAACATGGCAATATGAGTGTGTTGGGCTAATGCAACTAAAGCTACCAACGCTGTCAGGACCCCGACTCGATGTCACATCGATCTAGCTGGTAACACCTCATATCACTTTGCGGCCTCACGCACGGTATCCCCACGGGTGTCGTCTTACCTTTTCCCGGGACCGTTTGCGCCTTTTGGCTCGCGTATATGAAAGTGTCGCTAGCATCCATATGATAAAGAGCCCGGGCTGACATGACTAGTCGTAAACCCAAAGTGGCACAGACTTACAGGGACAGGCATCCATGACCCAGCTTCGAACGTGTCGGTCATCAGCAGGTGGGTCCGGGCTGTAGCACTGGGCTAGCAGGACTCCGGTAAACCGGGCTGTAGCGGGCTAACAGGACTCCGGTACTCAAAGCGTGACATTTCCCCGAAGGGACAGACACAGGAACGAAGAAGGACACATGCCGGCCAGCCTAAGTGTTCCAGAGCAGTAGCAAGCTACCATGGCTCAGCGGTAACACTAGGAGACATTTCCCGGTAAGAGAGGCTACTAAAGATAAACAACTAGATAGTCAGATCCCACACATACCAAGCATTTCAATCATACACACAATATGCTCGATATGTGCAAATACAACGAAGCATCACAACATGACTCTACGACACAAGTACTTTATTTAAGGCTCAGGGAGCCATACATAACATACACAAAGGTACGGGTCTCACGACCCAACATACAAGTCATACAGTCATACAAACCAACAGCGGAAGTAAACTTGTCTGAGTACAGACATCTAGTAAAATAAAAGAGGCTTGGAAAGCCTAGCTATACTACATGGTCCTTCACAAGCTCAGGATCACCACCTGGGCCTTTAGCCTACTCGTTGATGTCAACGTCTACATAGAACCCATCAGAAGGGGTTGCAGCGTCTTCTGTAAAAATGTAAATCATAGCAACATGAGTACAAAGGTACTCAGCAAGACTTACATCAGATTCTACATACATGCTTAGTATCAAGAAGGGTTGGTGGAGTTATTGCAGCAAGCCAGCTTTGACTCTTGGCTAGGCTATCCTACGATACTCCACCTTGAAATGGTTTTGCGCACACGAGTCCACTACTCACCACTTCAATACACTACCGAGGATCCACCTCCTTCTTCCTACGGAAGAGCCATCCTCGGCACTCACACTTATCTTGAGGCTTTTAACAGTTTCCATTTACTTGTCTATGAACTGTATAAGCAACCAAGTAGTCCTTTACCGCGGACGCGGCTATTCGAATAGATCATGTTAACCCTGCAGGGGTGTACTTCTTCATACATGTTTCCACCACTTAGCGTCTGCACACGACATGTGCTCGGCAGACTTCAAGCGAAAGCTGACGTGGGTGTAGACCACGACCTACCTAAACACTTAAGCCTCTAGTCCAGGTTTATCGCCTATTCAGGTTCCATCCGCAGGGAGTCCGGCCGAGGTTTCCCATACGGCCCCGAACGATGTGAACAGGGTTCCCGAGATACCTAACGGGTATTCGGTACACCGTGCCACGTACCTACCGCATCACAGCCCACCCCTACGGTCAGCGCTGTCCACGGCCTCCAGTAGGCTACAAACACCAGAAACTACTTGCAACTCCTGGACAGAGAGCTAGGGTGAATAAGAAGTCGAGCGGGGTCATATTTCAGGGCCCAATGCATGGTAGTAGCTGTATCTTAAATCACGCATACAGATCTCAGTGCTTAAGGTCGGCTTCAATGAAACAACCCACCATGTACTCCTACATGGCCTCTCATCGATACCTTTACCAAATCGTGTTCACCACACCACTCTCATTACCGACATATCATTTCACTCTAGCCCATCACCCAGATGAACCAGACCTGACACGACTCTAAGCATAGCAGGCATAGCAAGGTAGGAACAACACATACATATGGCTCAAACAACTCCTACACATGCTAGTGGGTTTCATCTAGTTACTGTGGCAATGACAGGTCATGCAGAGGAAATGGGTTCAACTACCGTAGCACACAGCAGTTTGAAACGCGTTGTCTTAATGCAGTAAAAGAGAGCAGGAGTGAGAACATGGGATTGTATCGATATGATCAAATGGTTGGTTGCTTGCCTGATGGTTCGATGCACTGATACGGTTCTTCGTTAGGGTAATCACGGTACTCCTCGGAGGCAGAACCTGTCGCAAAGGACATCGATACACAACCATCACCAAACAATGTGCAACAAAATGATGCATGCATGAAACATGGCAATATGAGTGTGTTGGGCTAATGCAACTAAAACCAGAAGGGTTTGAACAAATTTGAATCAAAGATTCAAATTTCAAACTCAAACATGGCCTTTTAAAGTGCTTTTCCTTGTTCTGCTTAAAACATCAATTTAACTTGTTTGATCATGCATGAAAATAGTACAGATGGATAGATTGGATTTTTCTGATCATTTTTCATATATAATTTGTCCAATTTGGAGTTACAGAATAAAAGTTATGAATTTTTGAAGTTTAAATTATATTCTGGAATTTCCTAATTTAAATTAAATTCAGAAATATAATTATTGCGCCAGCATGACGTCAGTGGTCAACTGCGGCTGGATGAGGTCAAACCTGACGTGTGGGGGCCACACGTCAGTGACAAGGGGGTTAAACAGGGTTAAATTAATCCTAATTAGGAATTAGTGGCGCTGGGGCCCACTGGTCAGTGTCAGGGGGGTTGACTAACAGTAGTTAGCACTAATCTAACCACCTGGCCGACAGGGCCCACGAGTCAGTGACCCTGGGGGGGTCAAACCCCAGGTCGGACAAGTCAAACCCGCCGGCGGTTAGTCGCCGGCGAGGTCCGCGGCGTACAGGTGCCTCAGGTTTCCTCTGTGGTGCTCCAAACGGCGTGCGGCTAGGTGCGTTGGATAGCTAGCTCGATGGCGCGTCGGACGGTGGCCGTGGCTGGGCCTGGGGTGGCCGGAGTCGACGGCGGCGAGCTCGGCTGCGGCCGCCGGGGTTCGGTCGTGCGCGGAAACGGGGTTGGAGCTCGAAGGCGAGCTAAGCGAGGCGCTAGGGATGCTCTACGGGGCCTTACGAACTTGTTGGACTCGCCGGGGTGACCAAATGGTCACCGGAGCTGCGTCGACGGCGAGCTCGGCGACGGCGGAGGTTCGGCCGTGGTGGGAACGAGGTTACGGCGCGGGAACGAGGGGAAAAAGAGGGGGAAACGGTGGCGGAGCTCACCGCGGTTGCAGTGGGCGTCGAAGTGGGCTCGATGACGCGCTGGAGACGGCGAATCGACGGCGATGATCTCCGGTGGCCGAGGAGGGGAACGGCGACGTAGGCGGCGATGCAGGGCTTCCGGAGACCCGTGGAGCGGTGGGGAGGAAGAGGGGGTCGAGGCGGAGCTCCTGAGCTAGTCGGCGGAGCGAGGGGTGGCCGGTGACGGCTGCTATGGCGAACGGCGGCGACGGTGGTGTTCGGCCGTGAGAGAGAGAGAGAGGGAGCAGCACGGGAGAGAGGGGGGATAAGGCCAGGGGATCGGGGCGGCACCGAGAAGAAGCGTCGCGGCGTTGCGCTGGCGGGGGAGGCAGGCAGACGAGCTGGTGGCGTGGCGCTCCGGCCGTGCGCGCGCGCCGGCCACACGCCTGGCCGACTGGCGCCAGGAGGACGACGGCGGTGGTGGGCTGGGCTGGCTTGCTGGGCCGGCCAGCTGGCTGGGCCGCACAGGGAGGAGCCCAGGTAAGCTTCTCCCTTTTTTAATTATTTCTGTTTTTCTAATTTCTGACATTTGTTTTGATTTAAATAAAATATTAAATCATTTATATATATCTTATGCCAATTTTTGCAGGAGCTAGATATATTATTCCAGAGCTCCTTTATAATTGGCATAATATTTGGACATATATTAATATATATAATTAATATATTTCCAATGCAAATATTTATGCATTAATTCCAAATGCCCAAAATAAATACCTATGAGCTCTTAAAAATATTGGTTTGATTTTTATCTCTGTCCAATATTTTCAGAGAGCAACATGAGCATTTTCTTGGACCCTTTTGGAGAAATTTTTAATTGGATCATTTCAAAAAAGATTCTGAGGGTTTCACAGATCCCCATTTCAAATTAAATGGAAAAAATTTAAACATGATGCACACACTCTGATGCATGACTAGCTAGGGTGTGACAGTAAGCCTGGCAGATAGTAATTTTTTTTCTATTGTGTTCTTGATCATTATTTCTGTAGCACATTGGATCTTCGTCGTCGGCTTCCTTTATCGAGTGCTGCTTGTTTTGTCACAGATACACAAAGGGAATTTGTAAGTTCAGTTATAAAGTCATATTTATTGTTTTAAACATGATTCTTTTGCCGTGATCTTTACTTTACAGTGTTGCTTAACGACAAAATCTTTCTCCCTGTGCCATTTAGTTGTTTTCTCAAGATTGTTAGCATGGGCTCGATTGCTTCGGTGCGTACTGAATTACTGACCTTGAAACTTTCGGCGACATGGCCTAGATTGACATCAAACTTGTTCGTTGTAATGAAAAGCTCATCCCTGCAAAGTATATTTATAAAAATGTTTTAGTTTACACATGATACAGTCAAAATGATCATGTGTAATAATGTGTTTTGTGTTAGTTTCATGAACTTACATTTCTCTCTGTGTCCATGGCTTGCATACAGCGTTGTACATGTCTTCGATGGCTTTGTTGACGGAATCACTATCTTTGTCCCCTTTCTCCATTATGCCTGCGATGATTTCGAATTTAATATAAATAACTCCAAGTCACAAGATCACAAGATAGCAATTAAGTTTATATTGTCTTACCTGCTTCGATGCTAGAAGATATGTCCTGTTCAGTGTTGTTCCTTTCTTGTTCTCCTTCTGCTTGTTGCGGCATATTTTGTTCTTCTTTTTGCATTGTACCCTTTTGTTCAGTGTTTTCTGCATCTTCATATGAGTCGTCTGTGTCTTTCTTAGCATCATGTTTTTCCTTGTCAACCGTCGTGTCTTGTTGGTGGTCTTTTCCGTCTTGTTTTTTAGTCTCGACCTAGTTGGCACTGACCTCTCTGCCAGGGGAGTTGGCATCGTACAACGGTGTAGGGTTTTCTTCAATGGTTTCTTCTTCTTTCTCTGGAACAATGTGTGTGTCTGTTTCATTGCTTGTATCTCCATGGTCGCCTTTTTCGTGTTTCTGCGTTATCATTGAAAAAGCATTGAAATAATTTAACTTGCTACTTTATTTTAATTATAGCAGATGTTATGGGAAAACAACAAATTGTTTGGTGCGTTGTTTGAGCTATTTTGATTATGATTAAGTCGTGTAATTTTGTGGAAATATTTTGTGCAACTTCACCTGTTGAGCTGTCGTTGGTGATGCTGACTGTTCCACCTGTTCTTCGTCGAGTGTAGTTTCTTGGGTATCCTCTTGTTCTTTGTTTTGGTGTTCATCGTCACTATCATGTTTCTTTGTCTTGCAGCTGTTCAATCATAAAGGTTGCTAAGTTTGAGTGCATTTCAGTTCTCATGGAACTACTTTATATTTTCGTAGAATCAGCTTATGTAACTTTACCTCCTCAATCGTTGCTGCTGAATGTTGTGCTTGTTCTTTGTTGAGTGGAGGTTTTTGGGCATCTTCTTCTTCTTCTTTCTTTTGTAGTTCATCGCTGGTGCCGTCGTTTTTGTCTTGTAGCTTTTGAAACACAGAGGTGGCTAAGTGGCAGTGCATTTGAGGTTCCACATAGCTATTTTATACTTTGATAGGACCAACGTATGTAACTTTACCCTTTTAGTCGTTGTTGCTGCTGCCGTCTCTGCTGCGTGTTTTTCGGTGAGTGAATATTTTTGGGCTTGGTCTTCTGTTACGTTGATGGCTGCCTTTTGAAGAACATATTGCCCTTCTTCAGTGTCCTCCTTTTGCTCATTGGTCTCCTCTCTCTGCTATGCAAGAAAGTAGTGAAATGTCAAATGCGTGTTTTTCAACTATAAGTTCATGAAGAGGTGTTATGTGTTTTCACCTCTGTATTTGTTGTTGTTACTGCTAATTCTTCGTTCAGTGGTGGTTTTGGGTTCTTCTCTTTCTCTTTATTTTGCTGTTCATCCTCACTGACCTTGTTTTTTTCTTGCAGCTGTTCAAACATAGAGGCGGCAAAGTGAGAGTCCATTGGAGTGAGTACAAATGTGGTTTAGGTTGAAGTTTGTTTTATTCTGCACGCAACAATTTTATAATTTCATAGTTGCAGGTTTCGTAAGTTTACCTTTTCAGTCATTGACGCTGCCGCTGTCTCTTGTACATGTTGTTTGGTCAGTGAATTTTTTGTGGCTTGGTCTTTAGTGGCATTATTGTCTATTGTTTGAAGAACATGTTTGGGTTCTTCATTGGGCTCCCCTGGTTGTGTTTGATGGTCTTGATTGTTGATGGTTTCTTGAGCTTCTTGTGTCTGCATCATCACAAAAAATATTTAAGAAATGGGTGCATTTCCGACTGTTTCAGTTACAATTTTTTTATAAGACCTCTATCTCTGGAGTTGCAGGACTGTCTACTCCTTGTACTACGGCTTCTCCTTGTCTCGTGTTGTCCTCTAGTTTTTCTTGTTGAATGTCTATGCTAGTGCTTTTGCTTGCTTCCTCTTCCTGTTTAATAAAAAATGAAATTATAGATTGAACTTCATTTGTGTCTGAGCTTTGTAACCTCACCTCTTCAACCTCTTCAGATGTTGTTGTTTGAAGTTCTTGATCTTCGAGATCAGCATACTCGTTTGTTTCCTGCATTTGTTCAAAGAAAATGGTGAGACATCCCTTATAATCTTTGTATTGACGTGGCGGGGTGTATTAGGTAGTTCAAACATCATAAAAATATTTTGAAAAGTGGTTGTTGTTGTTGAATTTTTACCTCCGTGTGTTAATGACTGGGTTATTTGTGCATGCATCTACTATTTCTTTGTCAGGTATAACAGTCTCTTGTTTCTCATCTGCTGGGATGTCTTGCACTTTCTCCTTTGTACTCGTGATGGTGATCTGCAATGTTGTGGCGCTGGAAATCTCTTGTACACAAAGTTCCTGTTGTGTGACCCCTTCGCCTGTTTGAGGTTCACTATGGGGTTCAATTTCATCACGGGTTGCCTCTTGGTCTTGCAGTGCTTGTGATACCTGGAGATCAAACAATATGAGTTTGTGGTTCACTTTCTTTCCTGCCATTTATGAGTTTTCGGTGTGGGTAATAGTGGGTTATGGATGTTTACCTCCTCTTCGTTGTTTTCTTCTTCTTTGTTGTTTGTTATGCTAACGGTTGATTGTGGGTTAGGCTCTTGCATTTGTTTGGCTGGGCTGCTGAGTTGATTGTTCTTCAGCTGAGCCTAAATTTTGTTGGAGGTTTGTTAGTTCACATATAACTCTATCTGGTTTTGAAAGGAAAAATGGATGTTCATACTGACCTCTTCACAGGTCCTGACATCGATCGTATCTTGTGCTTGTGTTGGGGTAGTTGTTGTTGTAGCATTGTCTGCTGTGAGGTTGCTTTGTTTGTTGTGTTCATTCGTGTTTTTGGGGTTGTTGACACCATCCTGCTGTTGGAGTTCATCTTGTCCTGGCGTGCTATTGGTAAGTTCTTGAAAGCATTGAGGTAGTTCTTTTCAATTTAGGTATGAAAACAGGGGTTTGCTTTAGTGTGCGCATGGCACCATGCATTAGTATTTACTTACCTGTTTTTACTGCTTGTCAATGCCTATGTCCCTTGATTTTGCTCGTCTCTTCCTCTCTTCGTCTTCTTCTTCTTTCTTTTTTTCTCCTTTCTCTTGGTTCTGTTGTGGCTACGATTTCATTCGTGCGGTTGGCATTGGCTAGTCTACTTGAGGCTGCTGGATCTGCTTGCTCTAGTGTCTGCAGGGTCGCGTTGTCTGTCAGGTACCTTGTGCAAACTATGTCCTGAAACTGTCTGAGTTGTTCCAATGAATCCATTAGGGCAATTGTTTGTTGCGTGACTAGGTTCTTGTTTTTTTCATCCAGTATTTTTTCCTTTTCGTTGCATTGGTTTTCAGCCCTGGTGGTTACTGAGGGTATCTGTTCTGCTTCATGGAGTACTTTTTGCAACAATTTGTTTATCCTTTGGAATCTTTCTTCTGCTCCTGTGCTGATGCTTTTGTTTGGTTCCCTGCTTCCACTGGTGCCGACATGTGGTTCGCACCGGCGTTTGGGTGGAGGTGGTAGCAGTTTGGTCGTGTTCTGGTGTTGCTGTTGTTTGCGATGTTCTCCTGCTATCTGCCGAATTGAAGACGAAGTTGATGCTGTGTTGGCATAGAAGATTCTCTCTGCTGTTCCTTTCCATGTCTGCATCGTTTTGGTGGAATGTAGTTAATTAGAATGGAAACCGTTTTGAAAAAGGGAAGGACTGATTTATGTACAATATAGCTATACCTGTATTTTGCCAAATTCATAGTCATCTGGTCGTGCTTTTCCGTCCCTTTTCATGTCTGCTCTAGCTATTTTCGCTAGGTCACTCTATTTGAGATGGTTTGCTCGTGGTAATGAGGTCTTGTCCATTGTCTTTGCAATCTTCCGCATTTCTTTTGTGTCGGTTGGCAGCAGCAGGGAGTCGAGGTACATGATTACTGGCCCCTGTGACAAACCATTGACATGCTTTTTGTTCTTTTCTTCCGGAGGCAAGTCTCTGTGTTTCTGCCATATCTTGGCTCCTTCCTTAATACATTCGACGATTACCTCGCAGAAATCCATCTTTGCCATCTCTGGATAGTTCATGTCCTCTACCATTATAGCTTGTCGGGCGAAGATAGCGGCGCTTGACCCGCAGACAACGTTGTGGAAAAAAATAAGGAAAAATATTTTAACTGATTTCCTGTTTGACTGTTCGTCATCTAGTTCCACCAATTTATTTAGCTCTGCGAACAGTTCTTTTGTCCTGAAATCTGTATGTTTGAAGCCAAGGTCTGACATCAGTTTTTTCATTGAAGTTGGGCTCTTCGCTGGCCTTGGTGCTGACTTTTCTGTGCCGTTTGGGTAACCAAACACCTTGTGTATAGCTTCCTTGGTAATCTTGAGTTTCTTGTCTTCGGTACCGTCACCGAAGGTTATTGTCATGCTTTCTATGTCCAGGTTGTCATAGATGTGTGCTGCAAGTGGTCTGCAGATGGAGCCCATTATTTTGCAGTTCTCTATGCTGCCAAATCCTGCCGTCCTAATATCTTCCCTGTGACGGTCTTTAAGTAAATTCCATGCTTTCTTGACATGAGAGAATGCTGACCCTGCCTTGATTTGGCATTTCTCTTCGTCTGTTTCTTGCTGTTCTTCGTCAACTGTTGGTGCTGCCAATTCTTTTCTGCTTGTCTTTCTTCTCTTTCTGTCCTTATGTCCTGATTTGTTCTGTTTCAGAAGACAAAATGAAAGGGTTTCGTTAGAAAGGAACGTTAGATCCTGAGTCCTTAATAGTGGTATTCAAAATTAGTACATAAGTGTGTTTTTACATCGTCGTCATGTTCTGCGTCGGTGTCATGCTCGTCGACATAATCACCGTCTGTAGGAATGAAATCTGCATCATGTTCCCTGTCATCGTTGTCATCATTGGTATCTGAACCTTTGCTGTTGGTATCGTCTTGTTCTTTTTCTACCCTTCGTCGTTTATTTTTCTTCTTGCGTTCAGCTTGTTTCTTCGTGGTGGTTGGTGATGTTGGCGGGAGTACCATTAGAGGTAATGGCTGATTCTGCAAGGTACTAGTGTCGATAATGTTTCCAGCATTGTCCTTTTGCTTTAGCCTTTTTGCTCCAGGAGTAAAAACAGTGCTTGTATCTGATTTCCTCTTTTTTGCTTGTTGCTGGATGTTTATTCTTGTTGCGCCTGGTGTAAGTTATCATTTCTTCTGCAGGTGGTTTGTTCCTCATGTTTTGTTCTGTGTCCTTTTCTGATGAATGAGGAGTCATGCTGCCTGTTTCTGCGCTGTGAATATCACTGTCTTCGTGTCCTGTATAATGACCAAGTAACAAAAAATGATGTTCTTTTTGTCCAAAAATAGTTGATACACATTTAAAGTATATGTCTTCCATGATTATGCATAAGGAATGTGAAACTTCCAAAGGGGATTTTTAGTTTTATTTTCTTGGGTTAAGATAGGTTATTACTATTGTTACCGATTGAGCTAATCAGGGGATGGAAGAAAATATTAATTAAGGTTATGAGTGCAGCTGGGGTAGAGAAGTTAGGGTGAAGCATTTTCTGAGACAAAAATGCACTTTGCAGGTGATATTTCATAATTGGAGGAATATCATCAATGATAGTTCAAGATTTATTGGGTAAGTTAAACTGTTTTTGAATTAAAAACAAGATAGTGTGTGAACATTTTTTATGTTTTCTATAAAGAAATATATAAAAAGTGGTAGGTAGTTTTATTTGTAGACATAGTTAAGTCATTGTTGTCAAGGATAGCAGTTAAGTTATTAATAACTCTCAATATAGTTTTTTGTAGATGGACAGCGGAGACTTTTTGCTCAAACCTTTGACAACAGCTTGCTGATTTGCATGCTCTTCAGCAGGGTCTTTGTCAGTATTTTGCTGCATTTTAGCTTCTTCATGAGGATTTGTCATTGCTGCATAAAAAATGGGCAGGTGTTAGAAGCAGAGTCGAGTGTCATAGGAAAAAAACCTGCGTGGTGTGAAAACAAATTTGCATGGATAGAGAGGCACGGGTTGTTTTACCATAGAAGCACAGAGTACATCTATTCTTTGTTCACGGTATTTCACAGCAGAGGCACTTAATTTGAAAAACGGTTACATTGACCGGACAAGGGATGTAGAAAATCTCGTACGGTTATCAGTTTAGGCCTCTCAGGATGCTTGCGGGGTTTGGATCTATGGACGTATTCTAGTTACTGATGTTTCAGGTCTTTTACCTTTGAGCACAAATCGTATGGCGAAAATCCCAGGGCGGAGATCAGTAGCATTTCTATTAAATCTCATCTCTGTGCTAGTTCAATTTGTTAGGCAAATTGATTTTGGTTATTAGAAAACTCCTTGGTAGCGGTGGCTAGGGTTGCTGTTTCTGGAAGTGGAAAAATCACTACGATCTACCCGGTGGAATGGAGTGAGATAGAATGATAATTACCTTCAGTTGCTTGTGCTGTGTTTTTCGCTTCCATCCGCTTATTGTGTCGTTGCTCCTTTTTTGTTGCGATTTCTGCCGCCGCTGTTGAAGTCCTCGCCGTCGGTCGCCGCAGCCGGCGGGGTTATTGGGTGTTGTCGCGGGTAGAGTGTGGCTGTTTGTTTGTCAGATTTGAGTGTGGTTGGTGAACGCGGTGGCGGTTGTCCGGTGACGCGAACTCGATTCGGAGTTTGTGTTTGTGTGTAGAAGGAAGGAGGAGAGTGTGCGGGAGTGATGAAGGTTTCGAGATTTATTTTCCGGAAGGGGAAGCAAGTTAGTAGAAGAGGGAGGGAGAGATGGAAACCGTAGAACCGTCTCTAATCTTCAACCATCCGTTTGGGCATCAAGATTCATTATGCTTGGCTTGGTTTTTTTTTGTGCTACAGTATTTTTTTAGTGTTGAGACTGTTAGTTCTGAAGTGGAGCCTCTCTACAGGCATTTGGATGCAGGCACACGAGGCACATAAGTGCAGGTTCTACAGGCACGTGGATGCAGGCACAGGAGGCACGGAAGTGTGGTTTCTACAGGCACTTCCAGAGGGAAGCACAGGAGACACGGAAGTGTGGGTTCTACAGGCAGTTAGAGAACCACGGGCCAGGCCAGTGTCGTATGAGGCACGTGGATGTAAGCAGCGGAGGCACGGAAATGCAGCTAATACAGGCACAGACATGCTGCTTCTCGAGGCACGGGTACCAACCCTGTGGACGTAGTACAAGAGTGCGGTGGCAGAGGCATGTGTTAGAATGCTCGGTTAAAGAGGCATGGTTGTGAAGTCTCGGGAGCGACGCGGGCATGGCAGTGGGACCATGTAAGAGTCACGGCGCATGTTTCGTTAGGCATGTGAGGCACGTTGGTTCAGGCACGGAAGGCAGAAAAGGTGAATCGACAACATGCGCGTACGTGTGTTTTGTCAAGTCACGGGTGTGTACTCTCTGGATGCACAAATGTGTGTCGGGAGAGGCATGGGTCCGACTACTCGGTTACAGAACAACATTCGTGAAGTCACGTGGGTGTGGCATTACGGGGCACGTAAGAGTCTGGGCGAGTGCCACGTGAGGCACGTGGGTGCATGTACGTGTAGGAAAAGAAGTGAAGGCACCACGTTTGTGAAGTCACGTGGTAGTGCTGAAGTGGAGCCTTTCTATAGGCATGTGGATGTAGGCAGACGAGGCACTGAAGTGCAGGTTCTACAGGCACGTTGACGCAGGCACAAGAGGCTAGTGTTGTGTGAGGCGCGTGGATTTAAGCAGTGGATGCACGGAAATGAAGCCAACACAGCCACGGACATGCTGCTTCTCGAGGCATGGGTATCAACCCTGTGGATGTAGTACAAGAGTGCGCTGGGAGAGGCATGTGTTAGAATGCTCGGTTAAAGAGGCATGGTTGTGAAGTCTCGGGAGTGACAAAGGCACGTACGTGTGTTTTCTCATGTCACGGGTGTGCACTCTATGGATGCACAAATGTGTGGCTGCAGAGGCATGAGTCCGAGTGTTAGAATGCTCGGTTAAAGAGGCATGGTTGTGAAGTCTCAGGAGCGACAAAGGCACATACGTGTGTTTTCTCATGTCACGGGAGTGCACTCTATGGATGCACAAACGTGTGGCTGCAGAGGCATGGGTCCGAGTGTTAGAATGCTCGGTTAAAGAGGCATGGTTGTGAAGTCTCGGGAGCGACAAAGGCACGTTGGTTCAGTCATGGAAGGCAGAAAAGGTGAATCCACAACATGTACGTACGTGTGTTTTCT
The DNA here is from genome assembly GCF_002162155.2 of Triticum dicoccoides. Lineage (NCBI taxonomy): Eukaryota > Viridiplantae > Streptophyta > Magnoliopsida > Poales > Poaceae > Triticum > Triticum dicoccoides. Next base: position 100,646,657 of record NC_041392.1, read on the forward strand.
TAAGTCACGGGTGTGCACTTTCTGGATGCACAAACCTGTGGCGGCAGAGGCATGGGTCCGACTACTTGGTTACAGAACCAAGGTTGTGAAGTGAGGTGGGTGTGGCACGACATGCCTCGTAGGAGTCACGGAAAGTGTCATGCGAGGCACGTGGTTGTACGCACATGAGGCAGGGCTTAGAATGTACAGGAGGCACGGATTCTGGTACAGGGGGCACTGAAGTAAAAACAGTGCTGTGACGGACACGAGGCACTTAACTTGAAAATAGTTACAATCAAGGGACAACGGGTAGAGAAAATATGGTGTAATTACCAAGTTTGAGCTCTCAGTATGCTCGAAGTATTTGGATCGTTTGAGGTATTATAGTTAGTGAAGTGGCAGGTGTAGTACTTTTAAGCACATTTCGTGTGGTGAAAATTCCGCAGCGGGGAGCAGTAGCGTTTCTATTAAATGTCATGTGTACGGTACTTCAATTTTTGAGACAAGTTGATTTTGGATAGTGCAAAACTCTGTTTTTTGTGGTGGATAGGGTTGTTGTCCCTGGAGAATGGAATGTAATGGGATAGATTGTTATTTACATTCGATTGCTTGTGTTCGGCTTCTCGCTTCCATCGGTCGATTCTGTCTGTTCGTTTTTGTTTTGTTGTGATCTCCGCCGGTGGTGTTGAAGTCCTTGCTTCGTCGTCGTCGGGTGGGTACTTTGTGTTGTCGGGCGCATCATTTGATGCTGTGTATCTCGAAGTGGGAGGGTGGTTGGTGAAGCGTGGTGGTGGTTGTTTTGCAAGGAAAACTCTACTTAGAATTTGGTGTAATGAACCTATGAGGAGATCTTGTGTGAGTGTGGAATGTTTCGAGATTTTGCTGTGGAAGAGAGGAAGGAAGAGAGTAGTGGAGGTGGGATAAATGGAAATGATGGAACCGTATGTAATCTTCGACGGTGTGATTTTAGTATCAAGATTGTCGCCTGGTTTTTTTTCGCTATAGCATCTTAGTAGACATGTGAGACACGGAACATCAGGGTCTACAGGCACCGACGTTGGAATTTTAGAGGCACTGGTATCAACTCTGTGGATGCACAAATATGTGGTGGCAGGGGCATGCATCTGAAGACTTACTTAGAGAGTCATGGTTGTGAAGTCTTTAGAGTTACGAGCGTGTGTCGCCACGGGCACGTGAGAGTGATGCGTCCGGAAGTTTGGTACTAGAGGCATCCATCAGAATAGTACTTAGAGAGTATGGGTTGTGGGTCCACATGTGTGAAGTCTGTGCAACGTTGGTCGTGTGGTAGTAGCGGCGTGCGCCGGGAAAGGTGCGAGCAATAACATTTGTTACATGCTTAATCGGACGATTTGACGGTTGCTTTTTCCTGCCAACCGCGAGCATTGCCACTCGGCGGTTGCCTCGACGCACAGCAACGACGAGCGCATGTCTTCTGCCCTCTCTACCACGACGAGGCCGCGTCCAACCGCCTCCTCCACGACCCAGACCTTGGTAGAAAAGGGTAACTGCGTTTCCATAGCCGCTCAATTCTGAAAACACTATTGCCGTTCCATCTCAACTGGCATCTCCTCACAATCTCTGTGTGAAGGCGGCCATCGCTGGAGGAGCGTAATGGCGGAGGAACCATCTGCCAAGCGTCCCCGTGGTGCGACGTCCGACCAGAGCACGGAGGTCGACGACATTCAGGTCCCCGGTCAGAAGCACGACTACAAAGTGCACCTCAAGGAGGTTGACATCCACGGCAAGGAAAAGTTGGATGTCGTATGCACCAGCAATCCTGAGGAAGCCGACAAGATGATCAGTAGGATCCTGAAGAGGCTCTGCGGCTTGTACCCTCACTACATCGGCGTTGATGTCGAGTATACCAGGGAGGACCAACCTCCGCAGAGGGCAGCGGTTCTACAGTTATGCGTGGAGGAACTCTGTTTGGTATATCACATCACCGTGGCAACAAAATGGTGAACCATCCTACAGTTTCAACCTCTCCGTGCTTCTGTTTAATTATCTTTTCACCCAAAAATTTGATTAGATTGGTTTATTGAGTTGATGTATCAGTGAAGTTTCTGAAGTAGATGCAGCACAATAGATTTTGAACTTGACTCACCAGATCAGTTCATGTATTTGATGCACTAGATTAATTTATGGGTTTGATGTACGAGATTATTTTCTGAACTCGATGTTCTAGCGTACTTTCTATTCTAGTGTATTTTCTATATTTCATGTTCTAGTGTAGTTCAGTTTCTTGAATTGATGTGTTAACGTGGCTAAGAAGTGGATAGGTAATTGGTTCAAGTGTAAATTCCAAAAAATAAAAATAACATGTTGTGCTTGTATTTTATTTCTAAACTCTGCGTAGCAGTTTCTGAAATGTTTTCGTCCATGAATTATACGTACTATATAAGCATGTACTTGATCGATACTTGATGAGTCGACCTTAAATGTGCCATCCCCCTGCAGGCCCAAGAGCCTGCGCCCGTTCCTGAAGGAGGACAGGTTCTACACCTTTGCCGGCTTTAGTACTGAAGGTGACAAAGAGATGCTGTGAAGTTCTGGTTTGGAGATCAACCCCGACAAGTACGTCGACATCCATCGCAAATGGAGAGTTCCTTTCAAGGGAAGAAAGAGGTACCACTCTTTGGCTGATGTTGCAGGTAGCGTGATCCACCCATTCTACAAACAGATGAAGGATAAGATTGATAGAGTTGAAGACCATAAACTGTGGGGGATCAGCCCACTGCCAAATTACCTCATTGAGTATGCAACGATAGATGCGTACGCAACCTACGAGTTGTGGAAGAGAATTGAAAACATCAGAGAAGGTCTGGAGAGTGCAAAAGAGGCAGAGAAGAATTATGATGATCCTTACTACGTATACTAGTGACGACGAAAACATAGAAAACTGGTCGTGGAGTTGCTTGTGTTTATGCTTGTCCTTTCTATTGTATCAGGTTTGTAGTTTACTTCTGTTAGAACAAAGGAGTTTGTAATGTCATCTGTATCAGGTTAAACAAGTTTCCTTATGTCAAGTTGTAGTTTGTTTATGTGATTGAGCAAGTTATTTAGCTTGCTAAGTACTATGTTTATTCAACAATCATGTGATTTTGAAGTAGTAATGTTGCTTTTTACTCTAAAAATAACAAAATGCAAAGCAGTCTTTTTGCATTGAGTACACTTTAGTTGTCCACACAAGCGCGTCTTCTATAGGAGTGGTAGGATTGGTATGGGCCGGAATACGCAGTTAGAGAGGCACAAGTTTGCAGTCTTTAGAGTCACCGACGTGTGTTACTACAGGGGCCGGAGGCACGTGGACGGGGTAGCAGAGTTGAGCTCCTAATACATAGTTACAGGGTCACGGTTTGGAAGTGAGTCAAGGTTGTGCGACGTCATGGGGCATGTAAGAGTCATGGCAAGTGTAATGTGAGAGAGGCACCTGGATCCAGGTACGCAAGGCACGGGATTGCGACTTCTCGATGCACGGGTATCAACGTTGTGGGTGCACAATAGTGTGGTCTGAGAGGCATGTGTTGGAATGCTCGGTTAGAGATGCACTGTTCTGACGTTTGTGAAGAGACATGGGCGTGGTACCGTGACCATGTAAGAGTCTCGTGGCGTGACACGTTAGGCACGTAGATGCAGTTACGGAAGGCACGGAGGTGAAGACCCAAGAGGCACGGAAGTGGGGTTTTTGTTGTTGCAAAAATTCAAAAGTGTGATACCAGAGGCATGCTTCCGAATACGAATTTAGGGAGTCACGGTTGTGAAGCCTCTAGAGAGTCACGCGTGTCTAGCATCACGGGCATGGAGTGGTGTGGGCCTTTGAGAGGCATTACTGGCTCTTAACCCTCTGGATGCATGGTGGTGTGGTCGGAGAGGCTTGCTTGCTAATACTGAGGTAGGAAGGCACCATTGTGGATGCACAGGTGTGAGGTCTCTAACGGCGCGAGTCGGTGGGACCACATGCATTTGTTTGAATACTCATTTAGAGAGTCATGTTTGTACTCACGCCAGACTCATTCTGTAGGTTGGTGGTGTTCGGCAGCACACGGTTTCAGAAAGGGGGAATGTTTGCAAAACATCAAAGTCACCGGTGGTCACGCGTGAGTAGTATGTAGAGTCATGGCGTGTCGACTTGACACACGTATGTCTAGGGACGGACTTGGGTGGTTTATGGGGCATGGTCATCAACCGCCTGGATTGATAGTTGGGGCATGGGCACCGGCTTGTGTTTGAATGCTTGGTTACTGAAGAATCGAGGAACTACATCAATACAAATAGTCTGTTGCTTCATTATTACAGTACGATGTGCGGTTAAACCGTCTTCTGGTGTTTCGATGGAGCTAGGCTCGTTCGCTTATCAACAACTTTTTATTGCGTGATGTCGTCGTAGATCTTTCTAATCTCATCGCCCATTTTGCTGGGTTCGATTGTATTCTGATCGCTAAATACTAGCTTGCACAGTTGTTGTGCTTTCCACTGTTCCATGCCATCCTATAAAAAGGTCAGTGAAAAAAGGAGAAAAAACACATCAGTATTAGGTCATGCAGTTGTATGATACCTAGAAGATTTATTGCGAGTTTTAAGCGAAAACTTACGTCGAAATTATCAATCTCTTCGACGAAGTGGTTGCCATCAAAGAGATGCGCGAACCTTAGAACAGCAAACGGGGTTTCACCTTTGTTCACCTTTGGAACACCCTGTAAAACTTCAACACCCCATCTTGTATTTTCCTTTTCAAATTTTTCACCCAGCAATATTTCGTATACTTCTTTAAACCTGAGAACCTGGGAATTGCATTTTGTTTTTGTTTTTAGAGATACATGTAGTGTAATTTGTAAAACTGAAAGATGGCGTTATTTACAATTCTTACCACTTTGTCTTTATGGTTGTGGTATTTGTGATGGTCCTTTTCTTTGATGGCTTCATTTTTTTCCATGATAGCAATCTGCTTCATTAGTTTGCCATCATGCACGTGTCGATCACGTTGATTTTTCAGGTATTCTTGCCTTCTCAATTCTTCAAGAGAGGTTTCTTCAGGTTCGATGATTTGAAGCTTCCTTTTATATCTGTCGAGCACCAATAGTGTGTATCGGTCTTCCTTTTCAAATGGCATGAATAGCTGTGGTACAAAAGTTTTATTGTTAGAGGAGAGTTTAGAATATAGTATTCTGTTTTGAAATGCTTATTTTTATTTTGTTGTATGGAAAACGCTATTACCATTTTTGCTGTTTTTGAGCTTCTCTGATTGACATTTCTTAAGGAACAAAGGAACCAAGGCATCCTTTTCTCGTGTGAAATCAACTCTGAAGTCCTTCATAGATTTTCTTTTATCCTTTAAACCCAGAATATGCTGCAGGCAACAAATAAAAAACGATAAAAGATGAGTTAGAAAAAATAGATTGGTACCAAGAGATTAAACAATAGTTCGAAAAAGATGAGTTTATATGATCACTGTGATTTTTTTTTGAAATTTACCTCCGCAAAGCTTGGGCCTAATAATAGTCTATGTCTTTTGTGTATAGTTTGGTTGCTGCTTTCCCATGCTTCTGCTAACTCATCGAGCACCTTCTTTTCCATTTGTTGAAGATTTTTCTTGTTTGCAGGCCCAAATATTTCCTTTAGCTTTGATCCAGTAAAAGTTGTCTTTGGTTGATCTCTCGAGAATAGTACTTTTCTACTTACATTCAGGGCAGTAGAAGAAATTTTTGTTGAGAAAGTCATTAACCAAGTACTTCCTTTTGATAAACAAGAATTTAAGGTTCTTTGCAGTTACCTTTTGAATTCATCCTGCCATGTGTCACTCATGACTATGTTGTAGAGCTCGTTTGCCTTATCCATGTGTAGAAACGAATGCCGATGTTGCGGGTATTTCTTGCTGCTCTCTGACTGATGCTGGTTTTTTACGTCTCGCTTTGTCAAAGCAAAAAAATTTATGGCTATTGTTTCTAAAAGAAATATTTGAAGCTCTAGTAATGATGACTGATGGTAAAAATGGAAATAGTTATATTACCTTTCATGGGTGAAAAAAGGTTTGCAGTCTCTGGTTTGTAATCTTCGAGTTTTCCAGGAAGTTGATAGTCCTTTATTTGGTTGGTTTTACCGAATATTTGTGTGTATACGTACTCTAGTTTCCATTCGGCATCGACCTTGCTGGGCTGCAGGCATGTGAAAATGTATGGTTTATAGTTACATGTTGTTCACAATTGTTAATAAACTAATTACGGTAATAAGGAAATCAAGTTATTTGACGTGTATGTAGTGGTAACTTACATGAAAATCCGCTCCGTCCTTGACCAGTTCTTTCCCATTATAGTATTTCGCAAATTGGGCCGTGAAGTGACCGCATTGTGTTCCTTCTTGCTTTGGTGTGCAGACCCTGTGAGGCCTTTCTGCTATCCTTTCCCAGTCTGGTCCGTTCTTGTGTTTTAGTCCGTGGTGCTTGTTCATCAGCACGGACATCCTTCTCATCTGTTATTGCATTATGGTTTTGTTGTTTGGGTGCGGCATTGAGGAAAGTAAGAGTATCATACTATCATGAGGAAAAGAGGAAATAGATGTACACAAAGTACGTACTAGTTCTTCTGGATGCTCGTGGTGTTGACTCCAAGACAAATCGGCATAGTTTATGTAGTCCAGTGAGTCAAGGATGTCGATGCTATCTCTGAACTTGTTCACAACATAGAGCGTGTAGTGTTTGTTTGTGTAGTGAGGTATCACGATCTACGTTGAGAGCGGAGATCATTGTTGATGTAAAAATTGAATTTCATTTTATCGTTGAAAGCCCAAAGAGAATAGGTCATGTGCTAAGTAATAATACTGAGCTTACCATCTTCGAATGGAGGATGTCTTTACCTCCCACGAGGAGTTCAAATCCTTTTAGTGCTTTGTCCTCGTTGAATTCTGATAGCTCTCCGTTATCATAATTGGGACCGAGCACCAGCTTCAAGAAAGAGAGTGTGTGGTTTTAGTTAAATATTCTATCATAGTAATGGCGGTGGTTTTTTTGTGGGTGAGGTATGCATACATTTGCGAAACCTGCAGGGAGTACAGTTGTGTCGTCTAGGTTGAACTGTTCTTGTTCTGCCCATTCCTCCAGTAATGCGTTTAGCATGGAGCCCTCCATCTGTGTTTCTCTTTTTCCTGCTTGTTCCATGAAGGATTTTGCTGAAATGCAGTCTTCTCGATTTGAGCTTTTATATTTATATAACACTTGTCTGCAAGGAGGGTTTGGAAGTAGGTGAGTGAATTGTTAGTTGGATGTTAGAGAATCTGTAGCTCTGTGTAGTTGTTTCCATGGAACTAGGAGAATCTGCTTACCCTGCGCATTCTCTTTGTCCTTGTCGGCTCATCAGATATCTATAGAGTTGCATGGCCTTTTCTCTGTAAATGAAATCTCCTGGAACAAGTGATGCAACCTTGACTTTCCCAGGTTCCTTGCTTGGTCGTTTGAATGGCCTCTTAATTGAGATTATGTTTGCCGAGCTGATCTCTGATGATTGAATCATTGAGGGTTTTGGGGATCTTGTCTGTACTCTTGGAAGATGCCTCGCCTTTTTCTTGTCATGACCTAACTGCGCCTGCTCGTTAGGCTGCCTAGGTGTTGGTGATTCCTTTTGTTTGCTGTTGTTTTTGATGCTCGGTTCTACTGAGATTGCAGCATCGCGTTTCCTTTGTTCAAGTATCTTTTCTGTTAAATCCTTCTCTTTCTGCTTCTTTTCTTCTTCTGCATGTTTCACCTCGGGTGATGTTCCTGGTTTGCGATCTTCGTCAACAGGGTTCTTGTTCTGTTTGGAAAGATCTTGTTGGCGAGTTGGTACGCTCTTTTTCCTGTTATCACCTTCTAAAGGATGTCTTTTTATCTGGGGGTATCCTGCTTGGTTCTATCGGTGGATCTTTCCGTTCGTCTTCCTTTTGTAAATCAGTGTCTTGCTACGCGTGTTGTTCCCTTTGTAAACCAGCATATGTCTGGGCTTGTTCTTCCGTGAGCGCTTCTTTAGATGCTTTGGTGGTATCCTTGCTGCTCACATGATAGTCTTCTTTCTCCTCATCGCTGCTTGTGTCATTAATGTCAATAACTTTTATCTCTTGAGCGCTCGTCCCAATGTGCTCGGGAGTTGGAGGAATCTCTTCTTGAATTATGTTACAATGTATTCGTTGCATTTCACTGTCTTCCATATCGACCTCAGAGTTCAGCATATCTGTTAAAATAAAAAATAAAAAATTATTGGTGTGTCTCTGAAAATTATATAAGTAGAATTTTACTTTGTTGTCTTGAGAAAGAGAAACCTTTGGTGTAGTTGATTAATGTCAGTGCGGCCGTATCTCTGTATTGGCTGATTATTTGATGGAGAATTTTCTTCCTCAACCCCGGGACTTGTTCTTCTGTTAGGTACACTGTTTCTCCACCGTCGGTGTAGTGCTTTTGCGTTCATGAACATATAGAACGCACAGTTGAGTCTACAGGTAGAAGGATGATTAGTTATTGTCGTTGTCCAAAGATGGTTGGGCAGTTTAGGTGAAGTTGTCCTAATGTCCTATGTTTTTTATGGATTGAATTAATAGTTTAATTGTTATAGTGAGTAAGGAAAAGGAGAAAGGTTTGTAGTGCTTACGTTCGTCCCTGAAGTGGCACCTGCATTTTGACCTTTTTGAAATGGTCAATACTACCTGGAGACAGCTGGAGCAATTTACTTACTTGCTTCCATATGCTCTTTACTCTGTTTGTTACTGTGTTGAAGTAATCCATTGTTCCTTCATGTTCAACTGCTAAAGAGTCAAGGAGTTCGAAGCGCTCTTTTTTCATGTTTATTGTAACAACGAAGTAGTGGCCGACAGCTCCTTCTCGAACAGGCCCGCCTATGCAAACTGGTAGAAAGAACTGCAAAAAGGAAAATAAATAAATAAGGGATCCTTCTTGAATTTAGTCATGATTTGTTTATCGTTAGACGGAATTGTAGTGCCGAGATTGTATTTCTTATCTGTAACATGACATGTGCTTACTATGTCGAAATCTTGTAGTTTCTCTCCTTCTTCCAGATCGAGGAATCTTTTAAGTCTTTTAGGCATTGTCTTGTCTCTGACGTGTGCTTCGTCTTTATTTTTCAACTCCAATGGATCTTCGTGCTTGGCCATGCGTATTGATGCCTGCTTTTTTTTTCACATGTGCGTAAAAGAGATTTGTAAATTCAATTGTACAGAAAGGTTGATTGATCGATATAGTGATATTCATTTGTTGAAACTTGAGGTTTACTTACAGTGTTGTATGTTGATAGAATCTTTCTCTTTGTGCCCCTGAATTGCTTTTTCAACATCTGTAGCATGACTGCCATGGTTTCGCTGCGCACTGCGTTTCCATACTTGAAGCTTTCCGCCATGAGGCTCACCATTATTGTTGACGTCTCTGTATTTATAAAAATCTCATGCCTACAACACACATACACACACACACACACACATATATATATATATTTATATTTACAGGTAAACATGTAAAATCTTTAAGGGAGAAAATCATTGGAGGAATATAATTCGTTGGTGGTAACATGAACTTACCCTTTGTCCTCATTCTCTATCATGACGTTGTTGTACAGGCGTTCGATCCCTTCATCTTTTGTGCCTTCTTCGATGACCAGGTTTTGTATGATCAATGGTTCACGTTTTGTTTGAGTGCCGTCCTGGCTTACCATTGTGTTTGTGGCGGCAACATCTTTTATAAAACAATGTTTCTTGTCTGATGGTGCGGCCTTTTTCTTGTTGTTGTCTGACTCTCTCTGGAATGTTTGCTGCATGGTCTTCCAATGCACCGTGGCCCTTTGCTTCTTTGCTTGTGTCTACGTGCGTGTCTTGTTGAGGTTTCTGCGTTGTCGTGTAAAAGCGTGGTTAAAAAATAATTAAATATGATCGTTATTTTCATTGTAGTTTAGTGTCCATTCCCTAAGAAAAATACTCAAATGTTTAAGTGTGTCTTTGAACGTTTTTTTTGTAGCTTCACCTTTTCAGCCGTTTCCGCCGGTGCTGCCTCTTTGAGCTTTTCTTCTTTGAGTGGAGGTTTTTGGAGCTTTTCTTCTTTGAGTGGAGGTTTTTGTAGCTCCTCTGGATCTTTTTCATTTTGTTCTTCTGTGGTGTCATCGTTTTTGTCTTGTGGCTGTTGAGACATAGAGGTAGGTAAATGAGATTGCATTTGTGTCTTTGTTCACTCAAATATCTAATTTCCTTAAAAGCAGGTTATCTCACTTCACCTTTTCAGTCTTTTGCGTCGACATTGGCATCTCTATTATTTCTTGCTCAGACAGCGGAGGTTTTCTGGCTTGGTCTACGGCGGTTACGCTGTCCGTTGTTGGAACAACATCTTTTGATTGTTCCATTCCCTTGTGTTGTTGTGTTTGTTGGTCTTGAATATTGGTGCTCTCCTCTATTTCTTGCATCTGTCGGAACGCAAAAAAGTAATTAAAATGTGTTTTTTATATGCTATAGAAAGAGGTTTTGTAGCTTGACCTCTACATTCAATCTCTCTTTTGCCGTTCCTGTCACTTTTTCTCTGTCTTCTGGAGTTTTTGTACATTGTCGAGCGGTAGCAGCACTTTCTATTGCTTCTTGAGGCACATCTTCTGCTTCATTTCTTTCTTTCTTCTGTTCAGTCAAAAAATGTAAATAAAGTTTGGACTTCATCTGTGCATGCATAACTTTTTTTAGTTGTAGGAGCAGGTGCGTGTAGCTTTACCTCATTGGTCTTTGATGCCGGTGGCATGTCTTCTCGGTTGTATTTGTCACGTGGAGACTGCTGTTTGGTAGGCGTACTGGGTACCATTTTAGTCGCCATTTGCCCTTGTTTTTTGGTTTGTTCTATTTGTACCCCCTGCTGTTCTTCGGGATGACCGTCCTCGTTTGTTTCCTGCATTTCATGAAAAAAGGAAAAGCATGGTTCATTGCTTGTAATTCTTGTGTTACTGTGACAGGTTGTGCTGGGCAGTACATTTCTTATTAATTTTGGAAAAATGGTTCTTGTTGAATTTTACCTTTGCGCCGGTGGTTGGGATATCCGTTTCTGCGTCCACTTTTTCTTTGCTTTGTATACCAGCCTTGTGTGTGTCACTAGGTGCAGTGTCTGAGGCTTTCTCCCCTGTATCGGTCATCTGAAATGCTCTTGTGCTGGAGAGCTGTTCTATATCAACTTTCTATTTTGCATGGGCATCCTCTTCTCTTTGCTGTGCTTGTAATAGCTGATAGATGAAACAATATGAGTTGACGACATTTGGGCGAGGTGGGTTTGGAAGTTTTACCTCTTCTTTGTTGTTTTCTTCTTGTTTTTGTGTCGTGCTGTTAACGGTCGATGCTAGATCAGCCCGTGCCTCGTTTGCGGGAGCGTTGATATGATACTTGTCCGGCTGAGTGTATATTTTGTTGCAGATTTGTCAGCTAACTCAAGGCCGTTTGTAGTTTAGAGAGAAGAGACTTTTTGGAAAGAAGAGACTGATTTTTTATACTCACTTCTTTGCTGCCTCCGATCCTGTTCGTCTCTTGTAGTGCTCCTGTTGATGCTTTTGAGGGAGCATCATCTGTTGTTGGGTTGCTTGTTCTATTGCTTCCATCCTCTTGCTCGGTGTTCTTGACGACATGCTGTTGTTGGCCTTTATGTTTCGGTGGCATTCTCTTGCCGTGTCCCTGACAGAATTGAAGACAAATATTTTAAGTTCAAGTTTGAAAGCATCGCTTTTGAGTTACATGGATGATGTATTTGTTCTCATTTACCTATTTTTCATCTTGATTGTCTGCTTCTGCAGCTACTTTTCTACCTTGTTCTTGCTGTCCTTCGGCACTTGCTGTATTGGTTGATACATGCTCTTTGCTTTGCTCTTTTTGCACCTTGTTATGTTCTTTTGTCTCCCTCTGGCTAATTCTCGAGGTCTGTGTTCTTGATTTTGTTATTCTTTTCTTCCTTTCATGTTTGTTTTGTTGGTCTTCTTCTTCCTTCTTCCTTTTTATCCTCGCTCCTGGTTCTGCTGTGGCTGCGAATTCTTTCGTGTGGTTGCCATGTACAAGTGCAGCTGTGGCTCCTGCGTCTGCTCCATCCTGCAACTTCAGTGACAACTCTTCTGGTAAGCTCACTATGCAAACAATGTCCTGAAATTTTCTAAGTTGTTCGAGAGAATCAATCAGGGCCGTTGTTTGTTGCACCACTAAGTTCTTCATGTTTTCATCTAATTCCTCCTCTTGTTCGCTGCATTAGTGTCCAGCCCTGGTCTTTATTCCCGGTATCTGTTTTGTTTCATCGAGTACTTGTTTCAACATTTCTTCTATCCTTGCGAATATTTCATATGATCCTGTGTTGGTGCCAGTGACTGATTGCTTTCTTCCACTCGTGCTGACATGTGCTTTGTCCCAGCGCTTGGTTGGGGGTGGTAGTAGCTTGGTCGTCTACTGGTGCTCCTGTTGTTTTGTTGGTATCATCTGTAATGAATGCGAAGGTGTTGCTGTGCTGGCATAGAAGATCCTCTCTTCTGTTCCTTTCCATGTCTGCATTGTTTCGGCAGAATGGAGTTGGTTAGACTGGAAACCGTTTTTATAAGGTATAATGCATATATATTCAATAGGGCTATACCTTTATCTTGCCAAATTCATAGTCATCCGGTCGTGCTTTTCCGTCCTTTTTCATGTCTGCCATAGCTATTTTCTTTAGGTCACTCTCTCTTAGGTGGTTTGCTCGCGGTAATGATGTCTTGTCCATTGTCTTTGGAATCTTGCGCATTTCTATTGTGTCGGTCGGCAGCAGCAGGGAGTCGAGATACATTATTACTGGTCCCTGTGCCAAACCATTGAGATGCTTTTTGTTCTTTTCTTCCTGAGGCAACAACCTGTGCTTCTGCCATATCTTGGCTCCTTCCTTAATACTTTCGACGATTACCTCACAGAAATCCATCTTTGCCATTTCTGGATAGTCCAAGTCCTTGACCATAATGGCTTGTTTGCTGAAGGTAGGGGAGGTTGTTCCACAGACAACGTTGTGGAAAAAAATAAGGAAAAATATTTTAACTAATTTCCTGTTTGATTGTTCATCTTTTACTTTCACCAACTTTTGTAGTTCTTTAAACAGATCGTCGTGATGGAAATCCATTTTCTTGAGGCAAGTTCTGTGATCAGTTCTTTCCCTGAAGTTGTGCTCTTCTCTGGCCTTGGTGCTGAATTTTCCGTGCCGCTTGGGTATCCAAACACCTTGTGTATAGCTTCCCTGGTAATCTTGATTACTTTCAGCTGATCAACGTCACCGAATGTTATTGTCATGCTTTCTGTGTCTAGGTTGTCGTAGATGTGTGCTGCAAGCGGTTTGCAGATGGAGTGCTTTATTTGGCATTCCTCTATGCTTCCAAACCCGGCCGTCCTAACATCTTGCCGGTGACGTTCTTTTAGTAAGTTCCATGCTCTATTGACCTGATCAAATGCTGCTCCTGCCTTGATTTCGCATTTGTCCTTATTTGTTGTTGCCTCATGTTCATTATCTGTTGGTGCTACCAATTCTTTTCCACTTGTCTTCATCCTCTTTGTCCGCTTCTGTTTTGGTTTTCCCTGTGTAGAAAAAGAGTGTTTTGTTATAGAGGATGGTTTGGTTTTCATGGGTGTAAAGCGGTAGGAAAAATGTGTAGAGAAATTGTGTTTTACATCATTGTTGCTGTCCTCTGCGGCGCCACCATTGTCCCCTACGGCGTCATCGCCCTCTGCACAAATGAGGTCATCATCATGTTTTGTGCCATCGTCGTCGTCGGCAGCATCATGCTCTGACTCTTTGCTGGCATCATCCTCGCCTTCTTCAAACCGTTGTCTTTTGTTTTTCTTCTTGGTTTTAGTTAGTTCATTCTTGACCCCTGTAACTGCTGGCGGGAGCACCATTAGAGGTCTTGGCTGCTGCTGCTGCAAGGTAGCACTGTCGCTGATGAGTTGATTTTTGTCCTTTGTCTTTTGTCTTTTTGTTCTAGGAGGAACGACAGTCTTGGTTTCTGATGGCCTCTCTTTTTGTAGCTCCCTGCTCGAAGTTGGTGCTGGCACTTGCTCGGGTGCTTCGTTGTCCATGTTCCGCTTCATTCTTTTTTCTGACGGGTCAGGAGAGATGAGTGGGTTTTCTGGATATGCACTGTTAAGTTCAGACAAAATCGTTTCAATATCTCCTCCTGCACAACCGTCACCTGCACGATGATTATGTAACAAAAGGATTACGTAGCAAAATCGAGATAAATGGGATATAGTTTTCAAACCATGTCTTCGACGACTACACAAAAAGAATCTGAAACTTAATCTATATAGATTGATAAGATAGCCCTTTTCTTTCATTTCCTGAGCTAAAAAGGCGATCAATCCATTGTTTTCTTATTATATCAAGTTTTCTTCCTAACTCTTGGTTTGGCCAATGAGTGATGGAAATTAGGGTCAGGTGTGAGCAGTATGGCTGCTTTCAAGTCCATATGAGTGAAGGGAGGTCTTTTTTTATATTGAAAAAACACTACAACTGATATTCTGTAAATATAATTGTAAGGTTTAGAGGGTAAGATAAAATGTTCTTGAATGAATAATGATACACATAGTGTGTGAAAAATTTCATCAAAGTGTAGTTCCCAAGATTGTGTGGGCGTAAGTGGTTAACTTACTGCTGCTGCTACATAGTTTTTGTTATATGGTTTGTGTGAGCCTTTTATAGTACCTTGCTGCACGGCAGGATGTTCTGTAGGTACCCTATTTTCCTTATTACCATTCCTTGCTGCGTAAAAATGCCCAGGCGTTAGCAGCAGTAGAAGCAAAATTTAATTTCATAGCAAAAAGAGGAGATGCATCCCGTGGACACAAAAAATGGCACTGCCGGAGAGGCACAAATTGTTTCACGCTATAAGCACACATCTAGATCTATTATTGGAGCACTGATGTTGATATGAGAGAGGCACATAATTTGAAACAGATACAATCAACGGATATATATAATCTTCTGTAAATAGCAGGTTTTGAATTTAAGGATGCTCTCATGGTTTGAATCTAGAGCGGTGTCCTAGATAGTTCTGGCATGCACAATACATTTTAGGAAAATATCTTGCGAGCAGATTTCTGTGGCGGATAGTGGTAGCATCCTATTGCACATGTGTCTACCTTATTTCAATTTTGCTACAAAAGTCTAAACAGACTTTTTGGAAATGCGGTTTTGTGTGGCGGTTAGGGTTCATGTCCGGCAAAAAGGGGGAAAACCGCTTTGATCGAACTGTGGTAATGGAATGTAATGGATTAATATTTTTTTACCTTCGATTGCTTGTGAGGGATTTGTCGCATCCATCGGCTGCTTTTTCTCCCTGCTCTCTGTTGGTACCTCCACCGCGAGCAGGGGTCGTCGCCGTCAGTCACCGCCGACGCCAGGAAAGGTTTTTTATGCTTTCGCGGGCACCCACCGACTGTCTGTATCTCGAAGTGGATGGTGGCTGGTGTGTGAGGCGAACGTGATTTCGATTTTTGGTTGGTCTGCTGGATTGGACAATGCGGGCAGTAGGAGAGAGGAGGGTGTTCGAGAGAGGGGAACTGGTGAAGTGTTCGAAATTTTCGGTGCGAAAGCAAAAGGAAGAAAGGAGTGGAGGGAGAGAGGGGAATGGTCCAACCGTTGCGAATCTTCGACCGTTCGGTTTCACATCAAGATTGGTGTAACTTTCTGTGGGCTTCGATGCGGGAGCGTTTTTTATTTAGTGTGGTGACATCGACGTGGGCATGGTTTGGTGTCACCCAGAGTCACGTTCGTGCCTGCGCGTGTTGCAGACGTTTTCTATGACGTGCCTGCGTCTGTTTGGACATCAAGATCGGTAAAACTTTCTGTGTACTTCCATGAACTTGTTTTTTGCTTGCCATCTTAACTGTTAGTCGATGGGATGTTAGCATTTTTTTGATTTTAGTGTTTTTGTGTGATCCACAGGGGCATGGCTTGGCGTTACTCAGAGTTACGTTCATGTTTTTTGTTTTCCAAACGATTCTGCTCGCCAGTTCATTTGGAGAGGCATGGACATGAACTCATGGGAAGCATGTTAACGCATTGGTCAGAGTCAAGTTACCACGGTTGTATGCTTTTGGTATTTCCAAATGATTCTGCTCGCTCGTTCTCTTGGAGAGGAATGGATGTGAAAACGGCGGGGGCAAGTATTGTTATTAGCCAGAGTCACGTTTGTCCACGCATGTGTTACATGCATTTTCTCTGGCGAGTCACTATGAGGTGCGTGGAAGTGAAGCCGAGTTGGCACTGTGTTGCCAATGCAACAGGCACACTACTGGCGCTGTGTATGGAAACATTTTCCTTCCTTTTTTGTGGAGAGTTGCGGTGGTGCATTCCAGGGAGGCACTGTTTGTTATTAGAGAGAGTCATGTTGCATGGTTCTTTGTGTTCCAAACGTTTCAGCTTGCCAGTTCATTTGGAGAGGCATGGACATGAACTCATGGGAAGCATGTTAACGCATTGGTTTGAGTCATGTTACCACGGTTGTATGCTTTTGGTATTTCCGAATGATTCCGCTCGCTTGTTCTCTTGGAGAGGAATGGATGTGAAAACGGCGGGGGCAAGTATTGTTATTAGTGAGAGTCACGTTTGTCCACGCGTGTGTTACATGCATTTTCTCTGGCGAGACACTGTGAGGTGCGTGGAAGTGAAGCCGAGTTGGCACTGTGTTGCTAATGCCACAGGCAGACTACTGACGCTTTCTATCGAAATGTTTTCCTTGTCGGCTCGTTCCTTTTCTGTGGAGAGTCGCGGTTGTGCGTTGCCGGGAGGCACTGTTTGTTATTAAACAGCGCCACGTTCGTGCCTGCGTGTGTTACGGACGTTTTCACTAAGGTGTCACCTCGAGAAGCGTGCAAGTTAATTCGCGGATAGAGTAAGATTTTGATACAAATACCATTTCAAAAAAATGGCAATGTATATTAGTATGAATTCGACAATAATTTCTCTGGAATACAGTCAGACGTATACAGTAAGTTAACTGTGTTTGAGATGTTTTTTATTGAATATGTACGGACCATTTGAAAGAAGTTGAGTGGTTGTAGTGTGGACGAACGCACGGGGAGACGAAATGATAGTACTTGTGTTTCCCAGGCATCCAGAGTTCGAGGTATTTAAGAGAGATTGTGAGAATTCGAGGCGTCAGTTACTCTGTTTGACCGTCTGACCGGTGTGCATGTGTTATAAAAGGTACCTACTCATGGAACAGTCCACGTCCACAATTCTCCAAAGACATGCACCTCTTTCTAGCTTGTAGCTCCTTGCTTGCGCCATGGCAGGTAAGAGGGGTTCTGGGTGTTCAAGCAACCACGCAGCAAGGACCAAAGCCGCGAAAGAAGGGAGAGGTGCCGCCGCAACACTGTAGCGGGGGCAGGGATATCCTGCCTTGTTGCCCAGGTGTCCAACGATCTCTCACGTGGAGGTGAATCCTCCCACAAGCGCATTCGCCATGGAGACGATCTCGGCAAGATGGAAGTACCGGATTCCTTAGCCAACAACGACGTGCTCGATGAGCTAATTAAGCAGCAGCTGTTCATCGCTCGGCTGGAGAAGTTGGTGCAGTAGAGCAATGCCTCTGTGGAGAAGTCCACTGGTCTCATATTTCGATCTCTATATGAGAATGAGAAGCTTCTCAAAGAGCTCCACCAGAAGGATCAGGAGGCCGCCCGCTGGAAGAATCTGTATGAGCAGAGCCATGCGTTGGTGTAGAAGCTGTCGGGCGAAGTGGAGCAGCTTATGGATGAGAATGCTGAGGTTCTTGTCAAGTACAAGAGCCTGGTTGAGGATTCGTATGCTTCTTTGAAGGAAGGTCATGAGGCGACGAAGAAGCAGATTGAGGATGCGCTCGCACACCAGCCGATCAAGAACGTTGCTGGAGTGTAGGCAGAGAGCTTGAAGCGTGTGTTTTTTCGTTGCATTGGGGCATGTGGCCTTTTGTACTTACATGAACCTATAAAGCATTTATGCGTTGCATCGTCGTCGTGTTGTTTCGTTCTTTGGTACATGTAGATGAGTAGGCTCTGGGCATGAATGTCGCTTGTTAGCGTCGGTCGTGAAGTGAATACAACGTCGGTTCTGTACCAGGCAGTGACATGAGTTGTGTACTGACAATGGCGTGGAGATTCGTGGTATTGTTAAGGGTCACATGCACGGGCGTGCAACACTAAGCGGCATGTTGCCGTAAAATATGGAGTCACGCTCCCCTGTGTTTTTGTTCCGATTGCTTCTGTCAGGCTCTATCAGAAGGAGAGGCACGACCGGTGAGGCAAACCTTTTCATTCTGCACAGTCACGTTCGTTTCTTTAACCCAGCGGAATTGGTTGAGATGCCAACACTTACTATTTGACTCTGTTGTTAAAAGCTTGTTTCCTTACTCACAGTCACGCTTCTTTCTTGTTGTTTCATATATTACTCGATAAAGGCGTGGACTCGATTAGATGGAGAGGCACGGGCATGGTGTGGTGTTATATAGAGTCACGCTCGTCTGTGTTTGTGTTCCGAATAATTCCGTTGACTTGATGAGATGGAAACCAAGTGGAAATGCATCGTTTGGTCTTACTCACAGTCACACTCATTTCTTTAATTGCGGGAACCCACCGGAAAAGGGTAAGAGTTCCTTGTTTTTAGAAGCCACGGCTCTGTGCTGAGTTGCGTGGCGCTTATTTTATTAGAAGCATGGGCGTGAAGTGACTACAACCACGGTTCTGTTCCAGGTAGCGACATGACCTGTGCACTGACGATTGCGTGGACATTCGAGGAAGTGTAAAGGGTCACAGGAACGGGCGTGAAACTCTACGAGGCATGGTGCCGTATGATATAGAGTCACGTTCCCCTGTGTTTCTGTTCCGAGTGCTTCCGTCGACTCGATCCGAAGGAGATGCACGGCAGGTGAGCCCACAGAGGCATAGCTTTGCATTACGCACATTCACGTTCGTTTCTTTAACCCAGTGGAATGGGTTGAGACGCCAACACTTACTATTGACTCTGTTGTTAAAAGCTTGTTTCCTTGTTTTCAAAAGCATAGTCACGCTTCTTTCTTGATGTTTCGTATATTACTCGATAAAGGCGTGGACTCGATTAGATGGAGAGGCATGGGCATGGTGTGGTGTTATATAGAGTCACGCTCGTCTGTGATTGCGTTCCGAATAATTCCGTTGACTCGATCAGATGGAAACCCAGCGGAAAGGGTTCAGGTGTGAACACTCATTGTTTACTCAGCGAGGAGGCATGGAATGGCTTGTTCGAGAGAAGCTGCTGTGGTGTATTCTTTGCACGGTGGTGGGTCCGAGGAAGTGACGGCGTGGTATTGTGAAGAGCCATGTTATGTTGTTTTCGTGTTCCAAATGATTCCGCTGAAGCGTTCGCAACGGCAGGCACATCCATGCAGCGCGAAGAGGCATGGTTATGATTTACCAATAGTTACATTCGGGCATTTATGGCGGAAACCCAACGGTTCGACGGCCGTCTCTTCGTACCTCGGGAGTGAACGCCACGTGGCTCCGCTCTAGAAACCTAACGGTGCAACGGGCGTCTCCTCCAGTGACGCCGTTCTGGCTCGTCGCCCGAGGATAGGCTCCGGCTATTTAAGGCAGACGGATGGAGTGTCGAAACCCTAGCCACATTCTACTCCTCGCTTCGTTCGCCGCCAGGCCTTCCACTCCTGTTGCTCATCACTATTCACTAGCCATCTCCTCCATGGCTGGGCAGAAGGAGACTACTCCGGACCACCGTGCCCTGTCGCGGGAGGAGATCCAAGCTTGTGAGAGTTCCTCGTCTGTAAGTTCACCCTGTTTTTGCTTCTCCTTCATTCGGTTTTTGTTTCTTTGGGCTTCTTTGATTTAGTTTGTGAAACATGAATTATTGTGGTCAGCTGACTCCTTATTTGATGTGTGTCTGTCTTGCTGATACTGATTTACAGTCAATTGGAGGTAGGGTTAGTCTGCGTCATGGTCTTGAACAGAAGTCCCTTGCTCTAGAATTGGGGAGCAGTTGTGGCTCGAAAGAGATGGGAATGGTGAGCGGAGCAGCGACGGGAATGGTGCACGTTGTTTCATTTGCAGAGGCTAACAAAACGTGTGACGAGCTGGTGGAGATCATCCACGGGTGGCAGGGGCTCTTCCAGGAAGCAAGGGAAGATTTGAAGAAGGCGAATGCCAGGATCGTAGAAATTACGGTTGAGAAGAACAATCTCCTTGAAAAGCACGTCCGGTCATTGCAGGAATCGGTTGCAGCTGCGAAGCGACATGACGAGGATGTGAAGGCGCTGAAGAAGGAGATTGATGAACTGCGCCGGGAGCAAACCAGCAACAAGGTCGTTAGGGACTAGGTATACAGGGGCGTCCCTGGCTGTTGTGTGCATCTGGTGTTCTTAAGAAGTGGAGTGTAGTTTCTTACCTTTACATGTGAAATTTCGCTGTCAGCTACCTTGCAAACAAAATGTATTTTGGTTTTGAGTATCGTTGTAATTAGGCGCCATTACTTATGATGCACGGGACGTGAAGTCTCTGCATCCACAGTTGTTAAGCTATTATTGTAATGACTTGTGTACTGATGACTTTACTGTGTTGGAGTGTTTCGGGTCACAGACACGGGCTTGCATCCCACAGATTCATGGTGTGGTTTTATAAAGAGTCACGTTCGCCTGTATTTGTGTTCGAAATGTTTCCGTCGACTCATTGAGAAAAATAGGCACGTACTCAGGTGAATCCCACAAGGGAATGGTTTCGTCTTTTACATAGTCACGTTCGTACATTTATCATGGAAAGAAAGCAGAGTGGGTTTAGATGTTAACACTAGCTGTTTGCTTTCTAAGATTTGAGAGTCGAGTTGTTTAAAAGCGTAAGTTCCTTGTTTTTAAAAGCCACGGTTCTGTACTGAGTTACGTCGCGCTTCGTTTATTAGAAGCACGGACGTGAAGTGAATATAGCCGCGGATGATGACTTGTGCACTGTCGATGGTGTGGACGTTCGTGGCAGTGTTAAGGGTCACAGGCATGGGCGTGAAGCGCTAAAAGGCATACTACCCTATAATGTAGAGTCACGGTCTCGTGCGTTTGTGTTCCGAATTGTTCCGTCGACTTGATCAGACGGTGAGGCACAGGCGTTCAGCCCACAAAGGATTTTTAATTCTGGGGAACCACCGGAATTGGTTCAGATGTGAGCTCTCAGTGTTTACTCTATGAGGCACGGATCGGCCTATTCAAATAGGCACGTACACAGGTGAATCCCATGGGGGCATGATTTCGTCTTTCGCATAGTCACGTTCATACGTTTATCATGGAAAGAAAGCAGAATGGGTTTAGATGTTAACGCTAGCTGTTTACTTTGTGAGTGGCCGATTCGAGAGTCGAGTTGTTTAAAAGCGTAAGTTCCTTGTTTTTAAAAGTCACGGTTCTGTACTAAGTTGTGTGGCGCTTCTTTTATTAGAAGCACGAGCGTGAAGTGACTACAACCACAGTTATGTTCCAGGTAGCGACATGACCTGTGCAGTGATGATGGCATGGACGTTCATGGCAGTGTTAAGGGTCAGAGACACAGGCGTGAATCTCAAAGAGGCATGGTTCCGTATGATATAGATTCACGTTCCCCTGTGTTTCTGTTCGGAGTTCTTCCGTCGACTCGATCAGAAGGAGATGCATGGCCGGTGAGCCCATAGAGGCATAACTTTGCATTACGCACAATCACGTTCGTTTCTTTAACCCAGCGGAATGGGTTGAGATGCCAACACTTTCTATTGACTCTGTTGTTAAAAGTTTGTTTGCTCATTTTCAAAAGCATAGTCACGCTTCTTTCTTGATGTTTCGTATATTACTCGATAAAGGCGTGGACTCGATTAGATGGAGAGGCACAGGCATGATGTGGTCTTATATAGAGTCACGCTCGTCTGTGATTGTGTTCCAAATATTTCCATTGACTCGATCAGATGGAAACACAACGGAAAGGCATCGTTTGGTCTTACTCACAGTCATGTTCGTTTCTTTAATTGTGGAAATCCAGCGGAAAGGGTTCAGGTGTGAATAGTCACTGTTTACTCAGTGAGGCACGGAATGGCTTGTTCGAGAGAAGCTGCTGTGGTGTATTCTTTGCACGATGGTGGGTCCCAGGAAGTGACGATGTGGTATTATGAAGAGTTATGTTATGTTGTTTTCGTGTTCCAAATGATTTCGTTGAACCATTCGCAACGGCAGGCACATCCGTGCAGCGTGAAGAGGCATGGTTATGATTTACCAAGAGTCACATTCGTGTGTTTATCGCAGAAACCCAACGGTTCGACGACCGTCTCTTCTTACCTCGGGAGTGAACGCCACGTGGCGTCGCTCCAGAAACCCAACGGTGCGACGGGCGTCTCCTCCGGTGACGCTGTTCTGGCTCATCGCCCGAGGCTAGGCTCCGGCTATTTAAGGAGGACGGACAGAGTCGCGAAACCCTAGCCACATTCTACTCCTCCCTTCATTCGCCGCCAGGCCTTCCATTCCTCTTGCTCATCACTATTCACTGACCATCTCCGCCATGGCTGGGCAGAAGGAGACTACTCCAGACGGCCGTACCCTATCGCGGGAGGAGATCCCGGCTCGTGAGGGTTCCTTGTCTGTAAGTTCACCCTATTTCTGCTTCTCCTTCATTCGTTTTTTGTTTCTTTTCAGCTGCTTTGATTTAGTTTGTGAAACATGAATTATAGTGGTCAGCTGACTCCTAATTCGATGTGGGTGTGTCTTGCTGATGCTGATTTATAGTCAGTTGGACCTACTCTCATTAACCTGGTCAATGGGATGAATGCCTTGGTTTCACTTGCAAAGGTTGACAGAACATACAAGGAGTTGTTGGAGGTCACCTACGAGTGGCAGTAGTTCTACCAGGAAACAAGAGAAGATTTGGAGAAGGCGAATGCCAGGATCATAGAAATTACGGCTATGAGGAGCAATCTCCTTGAAGAGCACACCCGGTCGTTGCAGGAATCGGCAACAACTATGAAGCGACATGACGAGAATATGAAGGCGCTAAAGGAGGAGATTGATGAACTGCGCCCGGAGCAAACCAGCAAGAAGGTCGGTGGGGACTAGATATACATCAGCGTCCCTGGCTGTTGTGTGCGTCTGTTGTTGTTAGGCAGTGGAGTGGAGTTTGTTACCCTGTCTTGTGAAATTTCGGTGTCAGCTACCTTGCTAACAAAATGTATTTTGCTTTCAAGTATCATTGTAATTAGGCGCCGTTACTTATGATGCACGGGACGTGAAGTGTCTGCAGCCACGGTTGTGAACCTAGTATTGTAATGACTTGCGTACTGATGTAGGCGTGTACGTTCGTGGCTTTTGTGTGTTGCAGTGTTTTGGGTCACGAACACGGGCTTGCACCCCACAAATTCATGGTGTGGTTTCATATAGAGTCACATTCGCCTGTATTTGTGTTCGAAATGATTCCGTTGACTCGTTCAGAAAAATAGGCATGTACGCAGGTGAATCCCATGGGGGCATGGTTTCGTCTTTCGCATAGTCACGTTCGTACGTTTATCATGGAAAGAAAGAAGAATGGGTTTAGATGTTAACGCTAGCTGTTTACTTTGTGAGTGGCCGATTTGAGAGTCCAGTTGTTTAAAAGCGTAAGTTCCTTATTTTTAAAAGCCACGGTTCTGTACTGAGTTGCGTCGCACTTCTTTTATTAGAAGCACGAGGGTGAAGTGAATACAACCATGGTTCTATACCAGTCAGCGTCATGAGTTCTGTACTGACAATGGCGTGGACGTTCGTGGTAATGTTAAGGCTCACAGGCACGGGCGTGAAGCGCTAAGAGGCATGGTGCCGTATGATATAGAGTCATGTTCCCCTGTGTTTCTGTTTCGAGTGCTTCCTTCGACTCGATCAGAAGGAGATGCACGGCCGTATGATGACCCACAAGTATAGGGGATGTATCGTAGTCCTTTCGATAAGTAAGAGTGTCGAACCCAACGAGGAGCAGAAGGAAATGATAAGCGGTTTTCAGCAAGGTATTCTCTGCAAGTACTGAAATAAGTGGTAACAGATAGTTTTGTGATAAGATAAATTGTAACGAGCAACAAGTAACAAAAGTAAATAAAGTGCAGCAAGGTGGACCAATCCTTTTTGTAGCAAAGGACAAGCCGGAACAAACTCTTATAATAGGAAAAGCGCTCCCGAGGACACATGGGAATATCGTCAAGCTAGTTTTCATCACGTTCATATGATTCGCGTTCGATACTTTGATAATTTGATATGTGGGTGGCCGGTGCTTGGGTGCTGTTCTTACTTGAACAACCATCCCACTTATGATTAACCTCTATTGCAAGCATCCGCAACTACAACAAAAGTATTAAGGTAAACCTAACCATAACATGAAACATATGGATCCAAATCAGCCCCTTACGAAGCAACGCATAAACTAGGGTTTAAGCTTCTGTCACTCTAGCAACCCATCGTCTACTTATTACTTCCCAATGCCTTCCTCTAGGCCCAAATAATGGTGAAGTGTTATGTAGTCGACATTCACATAACACCACTAGAGGCTAGACAACATACATCTTATCAAAATATCAAACGAATACCAAATTCACATGACTACTAATAGCAAGACTTCTCCCTTGTCCTCAGGAACAAACGTAATTACTCACAAAGCATATTCATGTTCATAATCAGAGGGGTAATAATATGCATATAGGATCTGAACATATGATCTTCCACAAAATAAACCAACTAGCATCAACTACAAGGAGTAATCAACACTACTAGCAACCTACTAGCATCAATCCCGGACTTTGAGACAAGAATTGGATACAAGACATGAACTAGGGTTTGGAGATGAGATGGTGCTGGTGAAGATGTTGATGGAGATTGCCCTCTCCCGATGAGAGGAGCGTTGGTGATGACGATGGTGATGATTTCCCCTTCCCGGAGGGAAGTATCCCTGGCAGAACAGCTCTGCCGGAGCTCTAGATTGGTTCCGCCAAGGTTCCGCCTCGTGGCGGCGGAATCTCGTCCTGAAAAGTTCCTTCCTATTTTTTTCTCATCGAAAGACTTCATATAGGAGAAGATGGACGTCGGAGAGCCACCAGGGGGCCCACGAGGTAGGGGGGCGCGCCCTAGCGGGGGGGGGGCGCCCCCTACCCTCGTGAGTAGGGTGTGGGCCCCCTGGCCTTCATCTTTGTGACGCCCCCGATTCAATCGTACACTAATCATGCACGCAAACGTGTATGATCAAGATCAGGGACTCACGGAAAGATATCACAACACAACTCTAAAAACATAAATAAGTCATACAAGCATCATAATACAAGCCAGGGGCCTCGAGGGCTCGAATACAAGTGCTCGATCATAGACGAGTCAGCGGAAGCAACAATATCTGAGAACAGACATAAGTTAAACAAGTTTGCCTTAAGAAGGCTAGCACAAACTGGGATACAGATCAAAAGAGGCGCAGGCCTCCTGCCTGGGATCCTCCTAACTACTCCTGGTCGTCGTCAGCGGGCATCACATAGTAGTAGGCACCTCCGGTGTAGTAGGAGTCGTCGTCGAAGGTGGCGTCTGGCTCCAAGGCTCCAGCATCTGGTTGCGACAACCAGATAGAAGGGAAAGGGGAAAAGAGGGAGAAAAGCAACCGTGAGTACTCATCCAAAGTACTCGCAAGCAAGGAGCTACACTACATATGCATGGGTATATGTGTAAAGGGCCATATCGGTGGACTGAACTGCAGAATGCCAGAATAAGAGGGGCATAGCTAATCCTGTCGAAGACTACGCTTCTGGCAGCCTCCGTCTTGCAGCATGTAGAAGAGAGTAGATTGAAGTCCTCCAAGTAGCATCTCCAAGTAGCATCTCCAAGTAGCATCTCCAGTAGCATCGCATAGCATAATCCTACCCGGCAATCCTCCCCTCGTCGCCCTGTGGAAAAGCGATCACCGGGTTGTCTGTGGAACTTGGAAGGGTGTGTTTTATTAAGTATCCGGTTCTAGTTGTCATAAGGTCAAGGTACAACTCCAAGTCGTCCTGTTACCGAAGATCACGGCTATTCGAATAGATTAACTTCCCTGCAGGGGTGCACCAACTTACCCAACACGCTTGATCCCATTTGGCCGGACACACTTTCCTGGGTCATGCCCGGCCGCGGAAGATCAACACGTCGCAGCCCCACCTAGGCACAACAGAGAGGCCAGCACGCCGGTCTAAACCTAAGCGCACAGGGGTCTGGGCCCATCGCCCATAGCACACCTGCACGTTGCGAGGGCGGCCGGAAGCAGAACTAGCCCCCTTAATACAAGAGCAGGCTTACGTTCCAATCCGGCGCGTGCCGCTCCGTCGCTGACGTCTGAAGTGCTTCGGCTGATACCACGACGCCGGGATACCCATAACTACTCCCAAGTAGATGGTTAGTGCGTATAGGCTCGTAGCCAACTCAGATCAAATACCAAGATCTCGTTAAGCGTGTTAAATATCCGCGAACGCCGAACAGGGCCAGGCCCACCTGTCTCCTAGGTGGTCTCAACCTGCCCTGCCGCTCCGCCACAAAGTAACAGTCGGGGGCCGTCGGGAACTCAGGCCCACCACTACCTGGATGGAGCCACCTGCCCCTTCAGCCCCCATCTCCAAACAGTATCACCAGTAATGTAATAGTGTAAAATATATAGTATATGCCCGTGATCACCTCCCGAAGTGATCACAGCCCAGTAGTATAGCATGGCAGACGGACAAGAGTGTAGGGTCACTGATGGAACACTAGCATCCTATACTAAGCATTTAGGATTGCGGGTAAGGTATCAATGACTGTAGCAGCAATGACAGGCTATGCATCAGAATAGGATTAACGGAAAGCAGTAACATGCTACACTACTCTAATGCAAGCAGTATAGAAGAGAATAGGCGATATTTGGTGATCAAGGGGGGGGCTTGCCTGGTTGCTCCGGCAAGAGAGAGGGGTCGTCAACTCCGTAGTCGAACTGGTAAGCAGCATCGTCGGTCTCGTAGTCTACCGGAGAGAAGAGGGGGAAAAAATAATGAATACAGAGCAAACAAAGCATCACAAAATATAACAAGGCAATACGCGGTGTTCGGTGTGCCCTAACGCGGTAGTAGGTGATACCGGTGAAGGGGGGAAAACATCCGGGAAAGTATTCCCGGGGTTCCGTGTTTCCGGGCAGAGGAGCCGGAGGGGGAAAGTTGCGAGTTCGATAGGTTAGGGGTGTGTGGCGGACGAACGGACTGCGTATCCGGATTCGTCTCGTCGTTCTGAGCAACTTTCATGTATAAAGTATTTTCATCCGAATTACGGATTATTTTATATTAATTTCTAAAGTTTTAATTCATTTTCTAAATTATTTTAATTCAATTTAAGTAGTAAAAAGCTATGTGTACACAACAGAAGCCAGCCACGGCCTATGACCTGTGGGGCCAGGAGACCCAGTTGACCAAGTCAATGGTTGACTGGTCAATGGTGTGAATAGTGCATGTGAGAGCCACATGTCATTGTCACAATTTAATTAAAATAGGATTAAACACCTAAGCTAGTTAATTAGGTCAAATTAAGCAAGGTTAATTAATTAATTCACTTTACTATTTCCTTTTATTTTCCATTTTCATTTTTCTCTACTCTTATCCTTTTATCTGATTTACAGGGGGAGGGCCCCACCTGTAAGTGGCTCAGGCCACCTCCCTCCTGTGCACGAACGCGCACAGGGAAGGGCAGGGGCGCGGTGGCCGAACCCTGCTCCGGCGAGGCCATGGTCGAGGCCGGCAGGACGGAGACGTGGGGCGGCGGGTGCGCGCCTGCAGTGGAGCGTTGCCGAGGGTGCTCGGTCATGAGCAGCAGAGGGTGCGGCTGGGGACGCAGCAGCTGCGGTCGCCGGTGACAGCGGCACAGGAGGAGAAGCAGGGCGACCGCAGGCGTCGCCGGGTGTGGCGTGGACGTGTTCGGACAAGGCGCGGGCGAGCACGGCCATAGCGCGGGGCTGCGGACACGCGCGGGCGGCGTGTGCAGGGCTCAGCCAGGCACGGCCGGAGCGCAGCAGGGGCGCGGTGAGGTCGCGGTGAATCGGTACGGCGCGGGCGCGTTCGATCTATAGGGAAGAGGAGAGGAATGGACGACGGCGGCTCACAGGGGAGCAGGAGGGGCATGGCAGCGGGCTCGTGGAGGAGTCGGGGAGGTCCGGCGATGCGGCACCGGCGACGGGCGGTGTTCCGGGCAGCAGCGGATG
>NC_041392.1:100675872-100682583 GCF_002162155.2 Triticum dicoccoides
GTCATCCTTTCTTCGGGATCTCCATCGTACTTACGAATAGGTAAGGGGCAGCTCTACAACGATAGGATGTTACAAGGGAAAATCTTCTGGGGGTTTCCCAAGTATGAACATATGAGTATCTCTCGAGTTGAACAAATGAAACACATCGAGAGCAAAGTAAGACGGTGCAATAAGAAGTTTCAAGCGGATAGGCAATCGTTCATTGCCTGAAACAGAGTGTGAATGGGGTTCAGAGCAACGGGAATAAGTATTGTGTCCGATACCAGAATTGATCACTAGGAAGGTGGCTCGCAAATTACATACGAAGTCAAGCTATAGGAATAACTTTGGCAACAGGGTGTATAGGAGAGTCAGGTTTCGATCCTGTGAAACTGTGGGTTATGGGCCCACCATGTGGTTCCTTTTTTTATATATAATAGGAGCAGTGACATCTTGCACGGTCATGATAGCAAGGCATGTCAGGGAGTGCCATGTCAGCTATGTCGGCAACAACGTTGGTACCAAGGGCGAGGGACGAAGAGAACCATTTTCCTGCTCATTGAAACGAGGCGGACCAATAGGAAAGGTTCTCGTCCATCGGTGGTTACCGGAATGTCATCAACAATAGTAACAAGGTCTTACTGACAGAGTTGTACATCGAGGTGTTTGCGCAAGCAGTGGATTATTACTGCTTATATCATATAGATCATAGAAAAGGTTTAAACAAACCAATGGAAGGAAATATGATCATCAGATTAAACAGAACAATGGAAAGGAAAATATGTTTAAACACATATTTCGAGGGTATATCCTTCCCAAGGACAAGGAGAGCAAGATATCCATGACAGGATATAAAGTAGAAAACCATTTAGGTAAGGGGGAAGGAATCTCATGATATTACTCATACAACGGTGTTAGGATAATTGATAATTAAAATATAGCATCGTGCTTCAAATGTTCCTGTTGAAAATCGGAGTACCATTGACATGCTTCGAGATAGCATTGACATGGTCATCAGGTGAAGATCAGACTCTAGAAACACAAAGGATCCATCAGGAATAACTTGTAGAATAAGTCTTACAATTTCCTCAGGGAAGAATGGATAACCTTGTTAAAAAGGAAACATTAACACTAGGTCCTCCGGCCAGGTGTACTGGGCAAGACATCACCTTACCGGGTCATAAAAGAACATTGTTATTACCCTTGGAAATATATTCCAACCATCATATCTGACTGGGATTCAGATCTGATCGGTGTTAGGATACCTCAAACTCAGGGTACCTGAGAAGAAAAGGTGTAACACACATTGACTAGATGATAATGTAAGATCCTTGGAAATGAACTATGGAAGCGAGTTCCAAAACAAGAGTTCATCATTTAACCAATAAGAGGACGAGGAGGTGGCTGATGGACTCAGCGTCAATTCCTCGAGATTTCCAAAAGGATGGATTTCCGCAACTATGTGAATAAGGAGATAACATTTCTTAGATCAGATGACATAAGGAGGTATGCTCGAGGAAAACATACACAATTAAACATTTGTTGAAAGGTGCACCCAAAATATGGGTTGGGTTGCACGACCAATGTCAGAATGGTGATTCAATAATCAATAGTCTAAGAATGAACGGCCGACCATTTACTTCAAAGCAATAGGGTTGCTAGAAGTGCAGAATCCAAACAGCACCGTTCACTTGTTTGTACCCCGGTTGGAATCAACACGAGGACCATGAAAGAATGGTGATGGTGAGAAGTAGCACTACACCAAGAACGCTCAAGAGGTGGAACAAATCTCAGAACATTCTTGACATAAAAGATGGTAATACTCCAAGATAAAGAAGAACAAAGGCTGGATAGCAAGGAACTCAAGGTATAACACAAAACATGAACAAGTTTGTGTTGGGGGAAGGCAAGAATGTCGTCGATGATAACACAATCATCGAGGGGCAAGGCTGGTATTTCTCATCACAAATTCAATTGATATCCTGGATGAGCTCAGAATGTTGATGATCACGACACCTTTGTCGCGAGAGTTCATGAAGATGTAATCGATCGGCGACGACATCAAGTCAAAGTAATGATGAAGTGAAAGGTTATTGGAACCAAGGGTACAACACAAACTCGAAACCAAGTTTGTTGTTTAAGGTGAAAGGGTATGACGAGGAAAATCGACGTAAGCTTAGCTATCGTCGCAAATTGTGCCCCGAGAAGAAGGACCGGGTAGCACAGTTAAAATCATCACTACAATGATATAGCCAAACAGGCTAGG
Organism: Triticum dicoccoides; assembly: GCF_002162155.2. Lineage (NCBI taxonomy): Eukaryota > Viridiplantae > Streptophyta > Magnoliopsida > Poales > Poaceae > Triticum > Triticum dicoccoides. Next base: position 100,678,118 of record NC_041392.1, read on the forward strand.
AATGGCATGATCGGGTACAAACTCGTACTTATAGAAGCTTACTGAAGAGTTGTTGAACCGTAGTGCGGACTCGGTTCAGTTATCGGTGTCTTTGAGTGTTCAATAACTCAGAGCCCGCGAAAAATTGGAATCAGTGGGAAGGTAGCACTTGATGAAGAACTCATAAAAAGTTATGCAGTTCCATGATAATCTCGAGATACCAGGGGGGTAATACTCGACACAAGATCAAAGTAAAGGTTGGACTGGTGTATTGATCCATAGAAGACAATTATTTTGACTTGTCCGAGAAAGGAGAACAAAGAAGAACAATCATGGTCGGAACCACGGTTGCAAAAGGCCAGATCCTAGATATAAGATGAACTTATACCAAAGGAATAATTTATTTAAGAGAAGCTTTAATGATAAGATCTACATCGTGTCCATGGGCATGAACACAAGTTCAAGGTCGACTCCCACTTCTCCAATGCATAACATTTCATTCACTTCTCACGTTCGATGAAGTTGTAGTGTTGAAATTTTATCTGGTGAAGCACCAGAAGAGTATGACTCGTGAAAACTTTCGGGTTCACACGGTTTAGAGAAGGCATATGTTCAATCCATAGGGGCTTCTTAGAAACATATACCACAAGTTTCAAGAGTAAATAACACAAGCCCGAAAGCAGAGCATGGTTGGCCAAGCAGAGGATACAACTTAACAAAGGCATTATGTATCAGGGGAAGAACTCACAAGGTGATCAAATGTGAAGGACACTGTCGGATAACCATCCAACAAAGGACTTGATGGTCCACAAAGGATCTGATACGAGTATCGGTACTCAATTAGAGGAAGAAGAATGCAAGGAGATCAGATTATAGAAACAACTGACTAACTCAATTGTCAAATGCAAAGGAATTATGATTTCCAAATCAAGGGATCAGAAGCAATGCTCTGATTAGGGATGGATAAGTTGAATAGCCTTAGGGTACAATCAACGACAATTGGATTGGTCGAGAACCAATTCCAGTTAAAAGAATGGAAGCTCCGCCGAAAAGGTAATTTATAATGATCAATGATGATTGCGTGTATTCGCAACATATTGAGTTAACAGACTCAAAATGATAATGACAAGGAATGTCATTAAGACTACGAGACTTATGGGATTAACCATAATGCAAGCAAGCAAGAATTTCAAGAGCCAAAGGCTCCAGAGGATTTTTGGAAGATCGAATATTATTTTGAAGACTTTTGTGAAACACATGAACAACTGGGGATGAGCGGATACTCGACAAGTGCGAGAAATTATTCTTAGGGGTATTCAAGTGACAAGAACAGCAAGGCAGTAAGCTCAAGGGATTATCAAAATCACGACGAGTTTTTCAGGGTATCTTGTAATAACAAGACCACTGGGGATGAATGTAAGAATAACAAATGCAAGTAGTTATCCATAAGGGTTTGCGATGGAAGGTGAATTGCAAACGCGAAGAACAGAAGTTCTCGGGTTAACAGCGGAGAGTAACTTCAGTGTCTTCTGGTGCAGCAGACGATCATCAGTTATAAGGGGCTCTCCGGGTGAAAATGATAACGAGATCCTAATGTTAGATTTAGTAAAATTCATTTAACCCGAATAGAAGAGATGTCAGAGTCCCAGAGTATAGGTCGAGGAATAAAAGATCCTAGTACCACCCTATGGCGACGTGGACCCGTAAGGCACACAGCCAAGTTATTAAAAGTTTTTGTAATGTCTAGACTCGACTTCGGCCAAGGAGTGTGGAAGAGGGATTCCTACAGGCAGTCGGCTCTGATACCAACTTGTGACGCCCCCGATTCAATCGTACACTAATCATGCACACAAACGTGTACGATCAAGATCAGGGACTCACGGAAAGATATCACAACACAACTCTAAAAACATAAATAAGTCATACAAGCATCATAATACAAGCCAGGGGCCTCGAGGGCTCGAATACAAGTGCTCGATCATAGACGAGTCAGCGGAAGCAACAATATCTGAGAACAGACATAAGTTAAACAAGTTTGCCTTAAGAAGGCTAGCACAAACTGGGATACAGATCAAAAGAGGCGCAGGCCTCCTGCCTGGGATCCTCCTAACTACTCCTGGTCGTCGTCAGCGGGCATCACGTAGTAGTAGGCACCTCCGGTGTAGTAGGAGTCGTCGTCGAAGGTGGCGTCTGGCTCCAAGGCTCCAGCATCTGGTTGCGACAACCAGATAGAAGGGAAAGGGGAAAATAGGGAGAAAAGCAACCGTGAGTACTCATCCAAAGTACTCGCAAGCAAGGAGCTACACTACATATGCATGGGTATATGTGTAAAGGGCCATATCGGTGGACTGAACTGCAGAATGCCAGAATAAGAGGGGGATAGCTAATCCTGTCGAAGACTACGCTTCTGGCAGCCTCCGTCTTGCAGCATGTAGAAGAGAGTAGATTGAAGTCCTCCAAGTAGCATCTCCAAGTAGCATCTCCAAGTAGCATCTCCAGTAGCATCGCATAGCATAATCCTACCCGGCAATCCTCCCCTCGTCGCCCTGTGGAAAAGCGATCACCGGGTTGTCTGTGGAACTTGGAAGGGTGTGTTTTATTAAGTATCCGGTTCTAGTTGTCATAAGGTCAAGGTACAACTCCAAGTCGTCCTGTTACCGAAGATCACGGCTATTCGAATAGATTAACTTCCCTGCAGGGGTGCACCAACTTACCCAACACGCTTGATCCCATTTGGCCGGACACACTTTCCTGGGTCATGCCCGGCCGCGGAAGATCAACACGTCGCAGCCCCACCTAGGCACAACAGAGAGGCCAGCACGCCGGTCTAAACCTAAGCGCACAGGGGTCTGGGCCCATCGCCCATAGCATACCTGCACGTTGCGAGGGCGGCCGGAAGCAGAACTAGCCCCCTTAATACAAGAGCAGGCTTACGTTCCAATCCGGCGCGTGCCGCTCCGTCGCTGACGTCTGAAGTGCTTCGGCTGATACCACGACGCCGGGATACCCATAACTACTCCCAAGTAGATGGTTAGTGCGTATAGGCTCGTAGCCAACTCAGATCAAATACCAAGATCTCGTTAAGCGTGTTAAATATCCGCGAACGCCGAACAGGGCCAGGCCCACCTGTCTCCTAGGTGGTCTCAACCTGCCCTGCCGCTCCGCCACAAAGTAACAGTCGGGGGCCGTCGGGAACTCAGGCCCACCACTACCTGGATGGAGCCACCTGCCCCTTCAGCCCCCATCTCCAAACAGTATCACCAATAATGTAATAGTGTAAAATATATAGTATATGCCCGTGATCACCTCCCGAAGTGATCACAGCCCAGTAGTATAGCATGGCAGACGGACAAGAGTGTAGGGTCACTGATGGAACACTAGCATCCTATACTAAGCATTTAGGATTGCGGGTAAGGTATCAATGACTGTAGCAGCAATGACAGGCTATGCATCAGAATAGAATTAACGGAAAGCAGTAACATGCTACACTACTCTAATGCAAGCAGTATAGAAGAGAATAGGCGATATCTGGTGATCAAGGGGGGGGGCTTGCCTGGTTGCTCCGGCAAGAGAGAGGGGTCGTCAACTCCGTAGTCGAACTGGTCAGCAGCAGCGTCGGTCTCGTAGTCTACCGGAGAGAAGAGGGGGAAGAAATAATGAATACAGAGCAAACAAAGCATCACAAAATATAACAAGGCAATACGCGGTGTTCGGTGTGCCCTAACGCGGTAGTAGGTGATACCGGTGAAGGGGGGAAAACATCCGGGAAAGTATTCCCGGGGTTCCGTGTTTCCAGGCAGAGGAGCCGGAGGGGGAAAGTTGCGAGTTCGATAGGTTAGGGGTGTGTGGCGGACGAACAGACTGCGTATCCGGATTCGTCTCGTCGTTCTGAGCAACTTTCATGTATAAAGTATTTTCATCCGAATTACGGATTATTTTATATTAATTTCTAAAGTTTTAATTCATTTTCTAAATTATTTTAATTCAATTTAAGTAGTAAAAAGCTATGTGTACACAACAGAAGCCAGCCACGGCCTATGACCTGTGGGGCCAGGAGACCTAGTTGACCAAGTCAATGGTTGACTGGTCAATGGTGTGAATAGTGCATGTGAGACCCACATGTCATTGTCACAATTTAATTAAAATAGGATTAAACACCTAAGCTAGTTAATTAGGTCAAATTAAGCAAGGTTAATTAATTAATTCACTTTACTATTTCCTTTTATTTTCCATTTTCATTTTTCTCTACTCTTATCCTTTTATCTGATTTACAGGGGGAGGGCCCCACCTGTAAGTGGCTCAGGCCACCTCCCTCCTGTGCACGAACGCGCACAGGGAAGGGCAGGGGCGCGGTGGCCGAACCCGGCTCCGGCGAGGCCATGGTCGAGGCCGGCAGGACGGAGACGTGGGGCGGCGGGTGCGCGCCTGCAGTGGAGCGTTGCCGAGGGTGCTCGGTCATGAGCAGCAGAGGGTGCGGCCGGGGACGC
>NC_041392.1:100683374-100684650 GCF_002162155.2 Triticum dicoccoides
GATTAGGGTTTCGGGGGGTGTGGGGTGGCCTATAGGCCAGGGGGCGGCCGGCTGGGCCATGGCCCAGTTGGGCCAAGGGGTCCAGGGGGGGTCTCTTTTGTTTTAGTTTAGTTTTCTGTTAGTTTGTTTCTTTATTTTATTTCTTTTCTTCTTTTCTGTTTTAATTAAATTTCGGTGGTTATGAAAAACCCAAGTTGCACCTAAAATATTTTTAATACTTATGCCGCTACCGCAATTAACTTGGCACCTAATATAAAATCATTTGTAATTGTTTATTATTTTATAATCATTTAACTAATTGTTTTTGCTACTATTTTATTCACTTTGGGTATTTACATATTTTATACAAGTGTGGTTTCTTCACCATAATTACCTACGCATTATTTGGCACAACCAGAACATTTTAGTTTTATTATTTGAAAACTTTTGTCGTTTGCCTATATTTTAAATTTGAATTTGAATCGGTTTCGAACTAACTCGAGATTAGCAACTACAAACGAGGTGACGTGGCATCATTAGCAAAGGATCACTGTAGCTTAATTACCCGGGCGTCACAATCTTTGGCGAGGATTTTTCTTTATTTATTTTAAGATGTTCCGTGGAGTTTCAGGACTTTTGGAGTTGCGCAGAATAGGTCTCTAATATTTGCTCCTTTTCCAGCCCAGAATTCCAGCTGCCGGCATTCTCCCTCCTTATGTAAACCTTGTAAAATAAGAGAGAATAGCCATAAGTATTGTGACATAAAGTGAAATAACAGTCCATAATTCAATAAATATCGATATAAAAGCATCATGCAAAATGGACATATCAACTCCCCCAAGCTTAGACCTCGCTTGTCCTCAAGCGAAAAGCCGATAACAATAAATATGTCCTCATGTTTAGAGGTAGAGGCGTCGATAAAAATAAAATACGAACATGAAGGCATCAGGATTATTCTCATAACAGCAACATGTATAGCTTTTGTCATATGATTACTTATGTTCAAGTGATGATCTATTCACAATGCAAAAGTATAAATCATAAACCTTATTGGGCTTCAACAAACTATAATCTCAGTCATTGAAGCAATTGCAATTTATCATAACATCAGAAAGAGTCTATGTCAGAGCTAAAAAGCAAGTCCACATACTCAACTATCATTTAGTCCTCCATAATTGCTAACACTCAGTTTTAATCGGACACAGAGAAAGATAGGAGCTTATAATTTTGCCCCACAACCTTTTACCTCAAGGGTAATGTCAACAATAATGGTTCATGCTCCCCTACATCCAATTGA
>NC_041392.1:100684883-100705371 GCF_002162155.2 Triticum dicoccoides
ATATATATATATATATATATATATATATATATATATATATATATATATATATATATATATATATATCATGTTCTTTCCAACATGCTGAGCTTGCCAAAGGATAAAATGAAAAAGAAAAGGTGAAGATCAGCATGACTCTTGCATAAGGTAGAAGATAATAATAAAGGATAGACCCTTCGCAGAGGGAAGCAGAGGTTGCCATGCGCTTTTATGGTTGGATGCATAAAATCTCAATGCGAAAGAACATCACTTTATATTGCTCCTTGTGATATGAACCTTTATTATGCAGTCCGTCGCTTTTATTACTTCCACATCACAAGATCGTATAAAGCTTATTTATCCCACACCAATCAATCATACATATTTAGAGCAATTTTTATTTCTTTTCACCGATGACAACTTACTTGAAGGATCTTACTCAATCCATAGGTAGATATGGTGGACTCTCATGGCAAAACTGGTTTAAGGGTATTTGGAAGCACAAGTAGTATTTCTACTTGGTGCTGAGAATTTGGCTAGCATGAGGGGGAAAGGCAAGCTCAACAAGTTAGAGGATCCATGACAATATACTTTATCTCAGATATAAGAAAGACATAACTCATTACGTTGTCTTCCTTGTCCAACATCAACTCTTTAGCATGTCATATTTTAATGAGTGCTCCCAATCATAAAAGATGTCAATGATAATATATCTATATGTGAAAACCTCTCTTTCCTTATTACTTCCTATTAATTGCAACAATGACCAAAGCTATGTCTGCCAACTCCCAACAACTTTTAATCATCATACTCTTTCTATGTGAAGTCATTACTCTCAATAAGATCAATATGAACTTTTTGTTTCTTTTTATTCTTTTTCTGTTTTCTCTTATTCACCCAAGATCATGGCAAAATAATCAAGCCCTTGACTCAACACTAATCTTTATTATATATAGCTCACGGACTCGATTACAAAGAGAGATCATAAAGCAAAACTCAAAACTAGATCATGCCATAAACTTTATTCTACTAGATCAAGATACTACTAATAGGATCGAACTAAGAAAAATGGTAAAGATAGGAGTTGTGATTGTGATACGATACCGGGGCACCTCCCCCAAGCTTGGCAGTTGCTAAGGGGAGTGCCCATACCCAAGTGATTATGTCTCCTTCTTTGTTGTTGGTGTAATATTCTTGGCAATTATTCCCCTCAGGATGCGGTTCTCCTCCTCGAGCTTATTGACTTGCTGCTTGAGGTCCATTATTTCCTTACGAAGTTTTCCTGTGACAGCTAAAGCTCCTTGCACCCAAGGGTGTTGCATAGCTGCGGGAGAACAAGTGACACTCCTCTTCATATTTTCATAAGAAAGAAATCTAACATTGGAAGGGATAACCGAGTTTGGAATGGCTGAGTTCTGTAGTTCCCCCAATCCAGCTCGGAAGCAAGAGGTGACTTCTTCATCCTCCATGGCATCTACTCTCATCAAGTCAGCCTCCATATCTTCCTCCGTTGCTGGCCCAAAGTGGTCAGCGTCGTTGTTTGCCCTTGGTTCCGGTGCCGGATTAGATACCCGGCTCTCCCCGATTGACTCTTGAGAAGACATCTTGTTCTAATCTGTAGCAGCAACAGCTCGAAAACAAAAACAGAGGAGGTTTGCGTGATACGGGAGTCAAAACCTTCGGGAGAATATATAATGAATTTTTACCGACCAAAATACGTATCGTGTAAGAAAACGGAGTCCGTAAGGCACACGAGGTGCTCACGAGGTAGGGGGCGCGCCCAAGGGGGTAGGGCGCGCCCACCACCCTCGTGTCCTTCCCGGACTGCTACTTATTTTTCTATTTTTCTATATATTCCAAAACGGAGAAATATTGCCTTAAAAATTGTTTTGGATTCGGTTTACTTACCGTACCACATACCTATTCATTTTCGGCGTCTGAAATGTTTCGGAAAGTGTCCCTTATGTATTCCTCCGGGGTTACAGTTTCAATAATATTGGTTTCAACATTTTTGGGATTACCAGAGATATAGTGTTTAATTCTTTGACCGTTTACCACCTTCGGATTTGTGCTTTCAAAGTTGTTGATTTTTATGGCACCAGAACAATAGACCTCCTCGATAACGTAGGGGCCTTCCCATTTAGAGAGAAGTTTTCCTACAAAAAATCTTAAACGAGAGTTGTATAGCAATACATAATCACCTACATTAAACTCACGCTTTTGTATCCTTTTGTCATGCCATCTTTTAACTTTTTCTTTAAACAACTTGGCATTTTCATAAGCTTGGGTTCTCCATTCATCAAGTGAGCTAATATCAAATAACCTCTTCTCACCGGCAAGTTTAAAATCATAGTTGAGCTCTTTAATAGCCCAATACGCCTTATGTTCTAGTTCGAGAGGTAAGTGATATACGAGATAGAGTTGGGGTAGCACCAATTGAGGAGAAGCTTGTCCAACATCGTCTGAGATGGTTTGGGCATATTCAGCGCAGGCCTCCAGAAGCTCCAGTGCATAGCGGACGGCTAAAGCGTGCGGAGAATGTCAAGAGAGGGCGGGGTAGACCGAATTTGACATGGGAGGAGTCCGTTAAGAGAGACCTGAAGGATTGGAGTATCACCAAAGAGCTAGCTATGGACAGGGGTGCGTGGAAGCTTGCTATCCATGTGCCAGAGCCATGAGTTGGTTGCGAGATCTGATGGGTTTCACCTCTAGCCTACCCCAACTTGTTTGGGACTAAAGGCTTTGTTGTTGTTGTTGTTGTTGTTGTTGTTGTTGACATACCCATAGGATTTTTATATGCAGTTCTATAAGCCCATAATGCATCATCAAGTTTCTTAGACCAATTCTTTCTAGACCTATTAACAGTCTTTTGCAAAATTAATTTGAGCTCTCTATTGCTCAACTCTACTTGACCACTAGACTGTGGGTGATAAGGAGATGCAATTCTATGATTAACATCATATTTAGCAAGCATTTTACGGAAAGCACCATGAATAAAGTGTGAACCACCATCAGTCATTAAATATCTAGGGACTCCAAACCTCGGAAAAATAACTTCTTTAAGCATTTTAATAGAAGTGTTATGATCAGCACTACTAGTTGGAATAGCTTCTACCCACTTAGTAACGTAATCAACAGCAACTAGAATATGTGTGTATCCATTAGAGGCAGGAAAAGGTCCCATATAATCAAAGCCCCAAACATCAAACGGTTCAATAACAAGAGAATAATTCATAGGCATTTCTTGACGTCTACTAATATTACCAATTCTTTGACATTCATCACAAGACAAGACAAACTTACGGGAATCCTTGAAGAGAGTAGGCCAATAAAAACCAGATTGCAATACCTTATGTGCAGTCCTATCTCCAGCGTGGTGTCCTCCATAATCCTCGGAATGACACTTGCGTAGGATCTGTTCCTATTCATGCTCAGGTACACAACGTCTAATAACACCATCTACTCCTTTGTAAAGATGTGGGTCATCCCAAAAGTAATGTCTCAAGTCATAGAAGAACTTTTTCTTTTGCTGGTATGTGAAGCTAGGTGGTATAAACTTAGCAACAATATAATTAGCATAATCAGCATACCATGGAGTGCTACGAGAAGTACTTATAACATTTAATTGTTCATTAGGAAAGCTATCATTAATAGGTAGTGGGTCATCAAGAATATTTTCTAACCTAGACAAGTTGTCTGCGACGGGGTTCTCAGCTCCCTTTCTATCAACAATATGCAAATCAAATTCTTGTAGCAAGAGAGCCCATCTAATAAGTCTAGGTTTAGCATCTTTCTTTTCCATAAGGTATTTAATAGCAGCATGATCAGTTTGAATAGTTACTTTAGGATCAACAATATAAGGTATGAACTTATCACAAGCAAATACAACTGCTAAAAGCTCTTTTTCAGTAGTAGCATAATTTCTTTGAGCATTGTCTAGAGTCTTACTAGCATAATGAATAACATTTAATTTCTTATCAACTCTTTGCCCTAGAACAGCACCTACAACATAATCACTAGCATCACACATAATTTCAAAGGGTAAATTCCAATCAGGTGGCTGAACAACAGGTGCAGAGACTAATGCTTTCTTAAGTACTTCAAATGCTTCTACACAGTCATCATCAAAGACAAATGGTATATCTTTTTGCAATAAATTAGTCAGAGGCTGAGAAATTTTTGAGAAGTCCTTAATGAACCTCCTGTAAAATCCAGCGTGACCAAGGAAACTTCTTATACCTTTGATGTCCTTGGGACATGGCATCTTTTCAATAGCATCAACCTTGGCTTTATCAACTTCAATACCTCTTTCAGAAACTTTGTGCCCCAAGACAATACCTTCATTAACCATAAAGTGGCACTTTTCCCAATTCAAGACAAGATTAGTTTCTTCACATCTCTGCAAAACTCGATCAAGATTGCTCAAGCAATCATCAAAAGAGGAACCATAGACGGAAAAATCGTCCATGAAAACCTTACAAATCTTTTCACAAAAGTCAGAGAATATAGCCATCACGCATCTTTGAAAGGTAGCAGGTGCATTACATAAACCAAAAGGCATACGTCTATAAGCAAAAGTACCAAAAGGGCATGTAAAAGTAGTCTTTGATTGATCTCTAGCCGACACAGGTATTTGAGAGAAACCAGAATAACCATCTAGAAAGCAATAGTGTGTATGTTTGCATAATCTTTCTAGCATTTGATCAATAAAAGGTAAGGGGTAATGATCTTTCTTAGTAGCTTTATTTAATTTGCGGAAATCAATTACCACCCTATAACCTGTGATAATTCTTTATGGAATCAATTCATCTTTATCATTAGGAACAACAGTAATACCTCCCTTCTTAGGGACACAATGGACAGGACTTACCCACTCACTATCAGCAACGGGATAGATTATACCTGCCTCCAGAAGCTTTAGTATTTCTTTTCTTACCACTTCTTTCATTTTAGGATTCAGACTCGTTGAGGATCACGAACTGGTTTGGCATCTGCTTCTAAATTTATTTTATGTTGACATAGAGTGGGACTAATGCCCTTAAGATCATCAAGAGTATATCCAATAGCAGCACGATGCTTCTTCAGAGTTTTCAATAATCTTTCTTCTTCATGCTCTGAAAGGTTAGCACTAATAATAACAGGATATATCTTCTTTTCATTAAGATAAGCATATTTAAGATTATCAGGCAACGGTTTAAGCTCAAACACGGGATCACCCTTGGGTGGAGGTGGATAACCTAAAATTTCAACAGGCAAATTGTGTTGCAGAATAGGTTCCTGTTTAAAGAATACTTCATCTATTTCCCTTCTTTTATTCATGAACATATCATTTTCATGGTCTAGCAGATAATGTTCTAAAGGATCACTAGGAGGTATGGCAATAGAAGCAAGACCAATAATTTCATCCTTACTAGGTAATTCTTCCTCACGATGTTGTTTACTAAATTTAGAGAAATTAAACTCATGAACCATATCATCCAAGCCAACAGTAACAACATTCTTTGTGCAATCTATGGTAGCATTAACAGTATTTAAGAAGGGTCTACCAAATATAATGGGACAAAAGCTATCTTGTGGGGAACCAAGAACAAGAAAATCAGCAGGATATTTAGTTTTCCCACACAAGACTTCAACATCTCTAACAATTCCAATTGGTGAAATAGTATCTCTATGGCAAGTTTAATTGTGACATCAATACCTTCTAACTCAGCAAGTGCAATTTCATTCTTAATTTCTTCGTATAAGTCAATAGGTATAACACTAGCACTCGCACCCATATCACATAAGCCATGATAACAATGATCTCCTATTTTAACAGAAATAACAGGCACGCCTACCACAGGTCTATGTTTATCTTTCTCACAAGGTTTAGCAATTCTAGTAGTTTCACCTTCGAACTGAATAACATGCCCATCAATATTATTAGACAAGATATCTTTAACAATAGCAATATTAGGTTCTACTTTAACTTTCTCAGGAGGTGTATAAGTTCTAATATTGCTTTTACGAACAACAGTTGAAGCTTTAGCATGATCCTTTATTCTAACAGGGAAAGGTGGTTTCTCAATATAAGAAGTAGGAACAATAGGATCATTATAAGTGACAGTCTTTTCTTCAACTTTAATAGGTGCAGCTACTTTTACTTCTATGGGAGGATGATATTTAAACCACTTCTCCTTAGGGAGATCAACATAAGTAGCAAAAGATTCACAGAAAGAAGCTACTATCTCAGAGTCAAGTCCATATTTAGTGCTAAACTTACGAAAAATATCGGTGTCCATAAAAGATTTGACACAATCAAACTTAGGTGTCATACCTGACTCCTTACCTTCGTCAAGGTCCCAATCTTCAGAGTTGCATTTAATTCTATCTAATAAATTCCATCTGAATTCAATAGTCTTCATCATAAAAGAGCCAACACAAGAAGTATCGAGCATGGTGCGATTGTGTTCAGAAAGCCGAGCATATAAATTTTGAATAATCATTTCTCTTGAGAGCTCATGATTGGGGCATGAATATAACATTGATTTAAGCCTCCCCCAAGCTTGAGCGATGCTTTCTCCTTCGCGAGGGCAGAAATTATATATATAATTCCGATCAAGATGAACAAGATGCATAGGGTAATACTTTGGATGAAATTCCAACTTCAATCTTTTATAGTCCCATGATCTCATATCATCACATAGCCTATACTATATCAATGCGTCTCCCTTCAAAGATAAAGGGAAGACCTTCTTCTTAGCAACATCATCGGGTATACCTACAAGCTTAAATAATCCACAAACTTCATCCACATATATTAAGTGCTCATCAGGATGCTTTGTTCCATCTCCTGTAAAAGGGTTAGCTAGTAGTTTTTCCGTCATACCCGAAGGAAATTCAAAAGGTGTTTCATTTTCAATAGGTTCAGTAGGTTGAGGAGCAACTCTATGCTCTACTAGACGGGGTGAAGATACCCCAAACAAGCCCCTCAGAGAATTACTTTCCATAGTAACAAGTGACAGTAAATTTCAGCACACTATATAAATTTTTCCTTACCAAATTCCACCTACCAAAGGCGCTACACTCCCCGGCAACAGAGCCAGAAAAGAGTCTTGATGACCCACAAGTATAGGGGATCTATCGTAGTCCTTTCGATAAGTAAGAGTGTCGAACCCAACGAGGAGCAGAAGGAAATGATAAGCGGTTTTCAGCAAGGTATTCTCTGCAAGTACTGAAATAAGTGGTAACAGATAGTTTTGTGATAAGATAAATTGTAACAAGCAACAAGTAACAAAAGTAAATAAAGTGCAGCAAGGTGGCCCAATCCTTTTTGTAGCAAAGGACAAGCCGGAACAAACTCTTATAATAGGAAAAGCGCTCCCGAGGACACACGGGAATGTCGTAAAGCTAGTTTTCATCACGTTCATATGATTCGCGTTTGATACTTTGATAATTTGATATGTGGGTGGACCGGTGCTTGGGTGCTGTTCTTACTTGAACAAGCATCCCACTTATGATTAACCTCTATAGAAAGCATCCGCAACTACAACAAAAGTATTAAGGTAAACCTAACCATAGCATGAAACATATGGATCCAAATCAGCCCCTTACGAAGCAACGCATAAACTAGGGTTTAAGCTTCTGTCACTCTAGCAACCCATCATCTACTTATTACTTCCCAATGCCTTCCTCTAGGCCCAAATAATGGTGAAGTGTTATGTAGTCGACGTTCACATAACACCACTAGAGGCTAGACAATATACATCTTATCAAAATATCAAACGAATACCAAATTCACATGACTACTAATAGCAAGACTTCTCCCTTGTCCTCAGGAACAAACGTAATTACTCACAAAGCATATTCATGTTCATAATCAGAGGGGTAATAATATGCATATAGGATCTGAACATATGATCTTCCACCAAATAAACCAACTAGCATCAACTACAAGGAGTAATCAACACTACTAGCAACCTACTAGCACCAATCCCGGACTTTGAGACAAGAATTGGATACAAGAGATGAACTAGGGTTTGGAGATGAGATGGTGTTGGTGAAGATGTTGATGGAGATTGCCCTCTCCCGATGAGAGGAGCGTTGGTGATGATTTCCCCCTCCCGGAGGGAAGTATCCCCGGCAGAAAAGCTCTGCCGGAGCTGTAGATTGGTTCCCCAAGGTTCCGCCTCGTGGCGGCGGAGTCTCGTCCCAAAAAGTTCCTTCCTATTTTTTTCTCTTCGAAAGACTTCATATAGGAGAAGATGGACGTTGGAGAGCCACCAGGGGCCCACGAGGTAGGGGGCGTACCCTAGGGGGGGCGCCCCCACCCTCATGAGCAGGGTGTGGGCCCCCTGGCCTTCATCTTTGGCGAGGATTTCTTTATTTATTTTAAGATGTTCCGTGGAGTTTTAGGACTTTTGGAGTTGCGCAGAATAGGTCTATAATATTTGCTCCTTTTCCAGCCCAGAATTCCAGCTGCCGGCATTCTTCCTCCTTATGTAAACCTTGTAAAATAAGAGAGAATAGCCATAAGTATTGTGACACAAAGTGAAATAACAGTCCATAATTCAATAAATATCGATATAAAAGCATGATGCAAAATGGACGTATCACTCCACAGAGGCATAGCTTTGCATTACGCACAGTCACGTTCGTTTCTTTAACCCAGCGGAATGGGTTGAGACGCCAACACTTACTATTGAATCTGTGAGGCACCGAATGGCCTATGTGAGGCACGCTGTTTTTAAAAGTTTGTTTCCTTGTTTTCAAAAGCACAGTCACGCTTCTTTCTTGATGTTTCGTATATTACTCGATAGAGGCGTGGAGTCGATTAGATGGGAGAGGTACGGGCATGGTGTGGTATTATATAGAGTCACGCTTGTCTGTGTTTGCGTTCCGAATAATTCCGTTGACTCGATCAGATGGAAACCCAGCGGAAAGGCACCATTTGGTCTTACTCACAGTCACGTCCATTTCTTTAATTGCGGAAACCGAGCAGAAAGGGTTCAGGTGTGATCACTCATAGTTTACTCGATGAGTCACGGAATGGCTTGTTCGAGAGAAGCTGCTGTGGTGTATTCTTTGCATGGTGGCGGGTCCCAGGAAGTGACGGCGTGGTATTCTGAAGAGTCACGTTATGTTGTTTTCGTCTTCCAAATGATTCCGTTGAACCGTTCGCCACGGCAGGCACGTTCGTGCAACGCGAAGAGGCATGGTTATGCTTTACCAAGAGTCACATTCATGTTTTTATCGCGGAAACCCAATGGTTCGACGGGCGTCTCTTCGTATTCGGGAGTGAACGCCACGTGGCGCCGCTCCAGAAACCTAATGGTCCGACGGGCGTCTCCTCCGGTGACGCCGCTCTGGCTCATCACCCGAGGCCAGGCTCCGACTATTTAAGCAGGACGGGGTCTCAAAACCCTAGCCACATTCAACTCCTCCCTTCGTCCGCCGCCAGGCCTTCCACTCCTGTTGCTCATCACTATTCACTGACCATCTCCGCCATGGCTGGGCAAAAGGAGACTACTCCAGACAGCTGTGCGCTGTCGCGGGAGGAGATCCCGGCTCGCGAGGGTTCCTCGTCTGTAAGTTCACCCTGTTTCTGCTTCTCCTTCACTCGTTTTTTCTTTCTTTCTTTTGGTTAACTCCTAATTTGATGTGGGTGTGTTTTGCTGATACTGATTTACAGTCAGTTGGAGCTAGGGTTAGTCTGCGTCATGGTCTTGAACAGGAGTCCCCTTCTGTAGAATTGGGGAGCAGCTATGGCTCGAAAGAGAAGGGAATGGTGAGTGGGGCGGCGACGGCAAGTGCTGTGAGGTCCTTGTTAGTTACTCTCAATAACCTGGTCGATGAGATGAATACTTTGGTTTCACTTCCAAAGGCTGACAAAACGTACGAGCAGCTACTGGAGATCACCTACGCGTGGAAGAAGCTTTGGGAGGAAACAAGAGAAGATTTGGAGAAGGAGAATGCCAGGATCGTAGAAATTACGGCTGAGACGAAAAATCTCCTTAGAGAGCACATCCGGTCGTTGCAGGAATCGGCCGCAGGTGTGAAGCGATATGACGAGAATATGAAGGCGCTGAAGGAGGAGATTGATGAACAGCGCCGGGAGCAAAGCAACAACAAGGTTGGTGGGACTAGGTACACAGCATCGTCCCTGGCTGTTGTGTGCGTCTGTTGTTGTTAAGCAGTGGAGTGGAGTTTCTTACCTTGTCTTGTGAAATTTCGTTGTCAGCTACCTTGCAAATAAAATGTATTTTGGTTTCGAGTATCGTTGTAATTAGGCGCCATTACTTATGATGCACGGGACATGAAGTATCTGCATCCACGATTGTGAACCTAGTATTTGTAATGACTTGTGTATTGTTGAAGGCGTGTATGTTCGTGGCTTTTCTGTGTTGCAGTGTTTCGGGTCACAGACACGGGCTTGCATCCCACAGATTCATGGTGTTGTTTTATATAGAGTCACGTTCGCCTATATTTGTGTTCGAAATGTTTCCGTCGACTCGTTGAGAAAAATAGGCACGTACGCAGGTGAATCCCACAGGGGAATGGTTTCGTCTTTTGTATAGTCACGTTCATACGTTTATCATGGAAAGAAAGCAGAATGGGTTTAGATGTTAACACTAGTTGTTTGCTTTGTGAGATTTGAGAGTCGAGTTGTTTAAAAGCGTAAGTTCCTTGTTTTTAAAAGCCACAGTTCTGTACCGAGTTACGTCGTGCTTCGTTTATTAGAAGCACATACGTGAAGTGAATATAGCCGCGGATGATGACTTGTGCACTGTTGATGGCGTGGACGTTCGTGGCGGTGTTAAGGGTCACAGACACGAGCGTGAAGCGCTAAAAGGCATGCTACCGTATAATATAGAGTCACTTTCCCGTGTGTTTGAGTTCCGAATCATTCCGACGACTCGATCAGACGGAGAGGCACGGGCGTAAAACGCACAAAGGCACCGTCAGGTTCTTTCTTTAATTGGGGAGACCCACCGGAATTGGTTTAGATGTGAACACCCACTGTTTTCTCTGTGAGGCACCGAATAGCCTATTTGAGAGACGCTGGTGTGGTATATTCTTCGCACGGTCATGGGTCCCAGGAAGGCACGACGTTTTATTGTGTAGAGTGACGTTAGTTTGTCTTGGTGTTCCAAATGGCATGGTTTTATGTAGAGTCTCGTTCGCCTGTATTTGTGTTCGAAATGATTCCGTTGACTAGTTCAGTACAAGAGGCACGGACATGAATGCCATCAGGGCATGGTTGGGTCTGTCGGAGAGTCATGTTTCGTAAGTTTATTGTTGAAACAAAGCGGAATGGGTTTAGGTGTTAATGCTAAATGTTTACTTTGCGAGTGACCGGTTCGAGAGTCGAGGTGTTTAAAAGCGTATTTCCTTGTTTTTAAAAGCCACGGCTCTGTGCTGAGTTTCGTGGCGCTTCTTTTATTAGGAGGACGGGCGTTAAGTGACTACATCTACGGTTCTGTATCAGGTATTGACATGACTTGTGCACTGATGATGGCGTGGACATTCGTGGCAGTGTTAAGGGTCACAGGCACGGGCATGAAGCGCTAAAAGGCATGCTGCCCTATAATATAGAGTCACGCTCCCGTGTGTTTGTGTTCCTTATGATTCCGTCGACTCGATCAGAAGGAGAGGCACCACCGTTCAGCGCACAAAGGTTCTTTAATTGGGGAGACCCAGTGGAATTGGTTCAGTTGTGAATACCCACTGTTTACTCTGTGAAGCAGGGAATGGCTTATTCGAGAGACGCCGGTGTGGTATATTCTTCACACGGCTATGGGTCCCAGGAAGGCACGTCGTCGCATTGTGTAGAGTGATGTTAGTTTGTCTTGGTGTTCCAAATGATTCCGTTGAATCGTTCGCACTGAAAGACACAACTATATGCGTTACACGGAGTCACATTCGTGGCGTCCCCTCGTATTCGGTGTGAATGCCGCTCCGGAAACCCAAGGGTCCGACGTGCGTTTCCTCCGGTGACGCCGTTCTGAAGAAGGTGGAGGTATTTAATAGAGTGAACGCCACGTGTCGGCGCTGCGGAATCCAAAAGGACCGATGGCCGTCTCATCCGTCGGTGAAGTGAACGCCGCGTGTCACCGTTCCGTCGCCCGAGGTCAAGAAGCAGTTATTTAAGCCGAGCGGCGTCCGCCACCACTAGACATCATCCTGCTTCTCCCTCTTTTGCCAGCAATCTTAGGAAATCACCCATCTTCCTCTTTTTGTTTGTGATGTTCCTCGCCATGGTTCGGCACAAGATAACTACTTATGCGATGCTTACTCCCGAGCGTCGCTTTCAGTTGCAGGAGGACATCCGTTCAAGGCGCGCCACCCGGGTCGCAGAGGGCATGTCTCCGGACTCGCCGGGGCCGGAGGAGATTGGGGAGGTGGAGGAAGTGGAGGGGGATCCGTCAGAGCTCACGCAGGGAGTTGATCCAGTTGGGGGAGATGTGATGGAGGAAGAGGAGGGGGTGACAAGGATGAGGAAGATGACGTTGGAAGGCATGGACGAGGATGAGGAGGACGATGAGGAAGGCATGGACGAGGATGAGGAGGACGCCGAGGAAGGTGTGGACGAGGACGATGAGGAAGGCGTGGACGAGGATGACGAGGACAACAAGGAAGGCGTGGACGAGGATGACGAGGACGTCGAGGAAGGCATGGACGAGGACGGCGAGGAGGCTGGTTACGAGGAAGACGAGGATGACGAGGAGTACGGTGACGAGGAAGACGAGGGGGAGTTCTATCTCGGTGAATCGGCCTTGATGGCGGAGCAGACCGCTATCCTAGAGTCCATCCAAGATGAGGCGTATGTGGAGTCCAACCGGCGATTTCTCCGGGAAGAGCAGACGAAGACCGATGTGCTCTTCGACGAGGTGGATGCGGAGCAGGAGGCGAAGGCCAACGACGTTGATGTCAGAATGGAGATAGTGGACATCTCCGACGCCAGGGAGTAGTGTAGTTTTGTTGGTAGATGTTTGCTTTTCCATGCTTTTTATGCTTTTTATGTTTTCTGTGTCTGTAAAGGTTGAACAATGTGTAGCAATCATCGTTGTCAGAACGGAGACAGTTTCGTTTCCATGTCAAAAAATCGTGTTTTGTTCCTAAGTAGTAGTACTACGCCGTCCAAAATAAATGTGTCAACTTTGCAGTACAATTCACGTTGTACTGGTTAGTACAACGTTGAGCGAATTAATTTGTGATGGAAGGTGTATGTTTTATTACAAATTGCAGTTTTAAGTACCATATTTGGGTCGGAAGGCGTATATTTTATTACACTGTATTGTTTTATTATAGATTGCAGTTTCAAGTACAAAATAAACGTCTCAACTAGGGCACATATTTGATTCTAGAGATTTCAGTGTGGTTAGATTTGATTATGGTTTCAACATTGTTAGATTCTAGAGAGGCACTCAACAACATGCACAAAAAAACCACAGATGTGCTTTTGAGAAGCACCGTCTTGCATGGTTTTACCGCAAGATGGGATTCGACATTTATCCAGGACATTCGGGGTTTTATAAGTGCAGAAAGAATTGTTTTTCACTTATATGTTGTGTGGCAGAGGCATGGCAATTACTTTTGTGAGAGGCATGAATGTGCCGACGGAACGGGCACGATCACGTATGAAATAGGTGCAAGGTGGTCCCTAATGTCTCCTTAAGGTATCATCTATACACTTTACTGTTACAAGCACGATCGTCATTCTTGTCGAGGCACGGAGGTGAAGGATGGAGCATTTGTGTCTGCCATAGTCACGTCCTATATTAAGGAGGAAGCAAATCTTCACGTCTGCGATACGTCGGAAGCTGGCTGTAAGGCACGCTCCTACCTCTGCGTTTTCGTTGACGTCACGTTTAGTGCCAGTGGGGTGGACGTAATGCTCGGTTTGCTGATGTTTTTGTTCTCAGCAACTTTCTTAACATGTTACGCCCGAGAGAGGTACGGTGTTACCCGACGTAGAAGCTCACAGTGCACAGAGAACAGGAAAACCGAAAGACGAACTTCGGTAGTGAGGGCGTAGATGAAGAGCATGTGTGCGATAGTTTGACAGTTTCTTTCACAAATCATGGAAATAGGTAGTAAAACTCAAGCACCTGGAGATTGTTCAATCTGGGGGACTCAAGCCAGGCGTGGACAGTAGAGAGTCTGCATTGGAGGTAGCATGCCGGTATACAAAGGCGGAGAACTGCGCCCACATGGCTGGAGAAGATGGACTCTGGAAGGCAAGAACCATCACCAGGAACTGTTTATCCCTGATGCCAAGTTCCAATGTATCGTATACGAGAAAGCTCCTCGCTGTAGGCAGAGACCCTACTGATGATCTCGACATGAATTGTTTCTAGGGCGTTAAAAAGATGAGAGACAGGGATCTCACGGCAGTCAAGATTCAGAGGAGCGGTCGGCCAAACAGGACGCCAACAACGAGCGAGCATCCGAGTGCAGATGCCCTCCCTAGTGGAGAGACGGGAGATGACCTCGCCGAGGATGGCGTCCGGGAGATCGCTGATGCGGTTCGGACCAGACTGCTCTTTCTGATCCTCGGATCCGGTAGGCGCACCCTCGCCGCTTCCAGCGGCTACCGCCAAACCACCAGAGGACGGTGTCGCCGGTGGTGCGAGCTTCGCCCTCTTAGTGCATGGCGCACCGGAGTGGATCTCCATCTCTGTCTCCGTTGCTGTGATCGCGCTGCCTGCGAGTGCCGCTATATGTGGTGTGGATCAGAAAAGCCCAAGTAAAAGGGTGTGGCTGGGGTTTCGAGGCGCCGTCCGTTCGCCTTAAATAGCCGGAGCCTGGCCTCGGGCAACGAGCCAGAGCGGCGTCGCTAGAGGGGACGCCCGTCGGACCCTTGGGTTTCGGGAGCGGCGCCACATGGCATTCACACCCCAATATGAGGAGACACCTGTCGAAACATAACTGGGGACGGGAGGGAAGGGGAGAAGAGTGCAGGGATCCGTTCTGATTCCGTTGACTCTATCACCAGGAGAAGCACGGTATGGCGGCTCAGACAGACATGCTTGCTTTTTACGTGGGGTCACGTTCGTGCGTTTATAGCGGAAACCCGCGGCAGCCGCCTCATCCTTGATTCAGTGTTTCGGGTCACAGCCACGGGCATGAAGCGTTCAAAGGCATGGTCGGTGGTATTACATAGAGTCACGCTATCCTGTGACTCTATCAGACGAAGATGCATGTGCGTACAGCCCTCAAAGGCATGGCGTGCTATTATATATAGTACAAAGGTTTTCTGGTTGTATTCCGAATGAGTCGGTGGGCTCGGTCAAAAGGAGAGGCAAGCACGTTAAGCCCTCGAAGGCATAGTTTGTTCTTACTCGGAGTCACGTTTGTGCGTTTATTACGGACACCTAATAGATTCGGGCGACTCTCCTTGTTAGAATTGTTTTTCGTTGTATTATTTTAATTCAAATGCAAGAAGACGACTTTTTATCTGTCAGTGTTTCAGGTCACAGGCACGACTGTCAAGCCAACAAATGCACGAAGGCGACTTTATATGTTTAGTAGCGTGACTGTCCTTTATGCGTGTCAGTGTTTTAGGTCACAGGCACGGTTGTCAAGCCCACAAATCGCATGTCATGTAATTATCCAGAGTCACCTTCGTGTCTCTTTGTGTTCCAAATGCATCCGTTGACTTTATTACCAGGACATGCACGGTCGGGATGTCGAGCGAGGCATGCGTGTGTTTTACGCGGAGCCACGTTTGTGCTTTGATTGCGGAAACACAATGTTTCGACGGGCGTCTCCACCTACTCGGGGTGTGAACTCCACGTGGCGCCGCCACGGAAACCCAAGGGTCCGACGGACGTCTCCTCCGGTGACGTCGCTCTGGCTCGTCGCCCGAGGCCAGTCTCCAGCTATTTATGGCGGACGGACGGAGTTTCAAAACCCTAGCCACATACTCTTCCATCCTCTGCCCACCGCCAGGCCATTCATTCCTCTTGGTGCTCTCTATCCTCGCCCTCTCCGCCATGGCTGGTCAGGAGGAGACTACTGCGGAACCCAGTGTCCAGACACTGCAGGAGATCCAGGCTGACAAGGGCTCCTCATCTGTAAGTTTACTCTGCTTCCGCTTCATTCTTTTTTCTTTCCTTCGGCTACTTGGTTTAGTTGTGAAACGTGAATAAGCCAGATGGAGTCTCGAAACCCTAGCCACATCCCCTTCGTCCTTTTGTCCGCCTCCAGGCCATCCACTCCTTTTGCTGTTCTCTATCCTGACACTCTCAGCCACGACTATGCAGAAGGAGACTCCTCCAGAGCGCCATGTCTAGCCGCAGGAGAAGATCTCGCTAGCGAGGGTTCCTCATCTGTGAGTTCGCTCTGCTTCGCCTTCATTCGTTTTTTATTTCTTTCGGCTAATTGATTTAGTTGTGAAACATGGATCATTATGGTGAGCTTCATCCTAATGTTGATGAGGGTGCGTCCTGCCATCAATCTGACATCTTCTCCTTTGACCAGTTGAAGAACCTGTTCAATGCTGTGGAAGACTTCCTGAAGATATCCACGAAGTTGGACGAAGAGAACAAAGCCGTCATTGCACTTCTGATGCATGAGAAGGCGTAGCTCGAACTTCAGCGCGATAAGCTGAAGCTGCAATCATACGTTATGAAGAAACATATCGAGGAACTTCGCGTCGAGCAACCAAAAAAGAAGTATCGCCGGACTAAGTAGAAAGCATCGACCCTGATCCTCGTATCTGAAGCTGTCACTAAAAGTTTCTTATGTTGTCATCTGTTACCTTGTGCCGTCAGTAACTTTGATAACAAATGTGTTCCTGGGCATGTTCATTCCAAGTTTATGGGTACGGATGAACATTAACGTAATGGCCAGTTCTAGAGACGTTGTTTTTAAAAGCACGGACGTGAAGTCTCGGCAGCCAAAGTTTTTGAACCAATTAGAGTCACTAGTCGTCAACCCGTGCACCTGCACGGGCTAGCAATTATAATATTAGATATAACAAACTTTTGAGGAAATGGAAATTTGAAACAATAATTTACATATGTTGATGTAGGTTATTATTACCACTCATGCACATAGGGTCCAATGAAGTTACATTGCTTCGACTATTTTGTGATTAGATTGTTTGCATCCAATTGTGTCACACGGTATAAGTAATATCGCTATGTGATGGCGAACCACGTAAGATTTATGGCTGATATGTGGAAATATGGATGTCCTACTTTATCAAGATTACATAAAAGTATATGTGTTATGTTGGTATAAAACATGGTTACAAACGTAGAAGTTGGTTCATGTATCATATGTACTCGTAATCTAAAATTTTCTAAAAAGATATAAAGATGAAGTTCCCTATTGTAGCATATATCTTACTTTCTTACTAAATCTAAAAAGGACATGCATCTTCCTTTTTGCAACGGAAGCACGATAGGATTAAAAAGACTTTGTTTCTATATAGAATAATAGACACATACACCGTATCGCATGCAAGTTTTTAAAGAATTTCTTTTGTGATTAATCTACATGGGAAGATTTTAATATTTTCTATCTATACGATATATATCTATATCGCATAGACAATGATGTTAATATGAGAGGAAAAGTAGTGGCTGTAGAAAAACTATACTGTTTATATGAGATGTTTGTGCCACATGGTACAATCAAAATCTTTTTTATTAATAATTCAGCAAGTTATATGTAAATAATGATGTTTTAATTGCTATTATTTATATCTTTTTTATTAGGATGAAAAATACATGTATATACGTACTATATTTGTGAACACATATTAGGAATTTGCACCTTCAAAGAATCATGTTAATCCTTTTTATAAAGGAATTTTTTCCTTGTTTCTTTTTTTGAGGATGAGGAAGAGATGTTGTTCCTTTATTATGTGATTGTTTTTTTTTCTTTCTAAGTCGAAAGAGTATTTTCTTTATAGACTTTCAATGGACATCAAATGGATCTTTTTCTTTTTCTTTGCATGGGTGGAATATCTATGGAAGGAAGCAATCCTTTTTATATAATTAACCCATTGATGATTTTTTTCTTTTCTCTCACTAACATTACGTGTATGTGTTTTTTTTTGCCGTGCCATATATATGTTACATATAAGTTTCAGCTGCGAGGAGTCATGAGAGAAATATTTTTCTTTTTTTGTGTGACTGTTTATTTTTCTTTTCAATCGGGAAAAAGGAAGATTTTACCGATGGACTTTAAAGCGTAATCAAACAGATCTGATTTTTTTTCTCATCGCTGTAGTTTTTATGGAAGGAGGTTATCCCTTATTTAGTAAACCGTGGACTCTTTCCTTGTTTTATTTCACCAAAGTTGTACGTCAGATTTGTTCCTTTTTTATCGTTGGAGTTTTTAGCGAAGGAGATTATCCTTTTTTGAGGGAAACGTGGACTCTTTCCTTTTTTTCCTTTTCAGCGCCCATTTTTTATGGAAGGAGCCTATCTTTTTTATGGAACCGTGGCTGATTTTTTGTTTTCTTTCACCAATGTTAAACGCGTCGGATGAACTTTTTGGACCATCTGTGTTACGTACATTTTTATTTTATCTTAGACGTAAATTCTACAATCCAACGGTGTAAATAATTTTGAAGATGTGGATTAATGAAAAGGCTTGAAAGGTGCCTCCAATTATAAGATATATAAGATGTCTTGTGCACACATGAAGGCGCCCTTTCTTTGTTCAGTGTTTCGGGTTACAAGAAGGCATAGTCGATGGTATTACATAGAGTCACGCTAGCCTGCGACTCTATCAGACAGAGACGCACGTGCGTTTAGTGTTAAGGGTCACAGGCATGAGCATAAAATGCTCAAAGGCATGGTTGGTGGTATTACGGACACGAACTCTTGTTAATAAAAGTTCACAAGATATGAACTCTCTACGAACACAATTGCGTACTCAGTTGGGTCACGCTTTTTTCTTGATGTTACGTATATTATTCGATAGAAGCGCGGAGGTTTGGATACTAATGGTTACAGTGTTAAGGTTCACAGGCACGGGCGTACAGTCCTCAAAGGCATGATATTGTATTATATAGAGTGACGCTCGCCTGTCTTTGTGTTCCGAATGATTCCGTCCACTCAATCAGATGAAGAAGCACGGTCGTTAAGCCCACTAAGGCAAAGCTTTGTCTTACACACAGCCACGTTTACTTTGTGAGGCACGGAATGACTTATTCGAGAGACGTTGGTCTGGTGTATTGCTTGCACGGTCGTGAGTCCCAGAAAGTCACGGCTTGCCATTGTGTAGAATCACGTTAGTTTGTCTACGTGTTACAAATGAATCCGTTGAACTGTCCGCGAGCACAGGCACTGCCATGAAGCCCGGACATGCATGGGTTATGCTTTACATGGGATCACGTTCGTGCGTTTATAGCGGAAACCCGCAGCAACCGCCTCATCCTTGATTCAGTGTTCCAGGTCACAGGCACGGGAATGAAGCGCTCAAAGACATGGCCGGTGGTATTACATAGAGTCACGCTAGACTGCGACTCTATCAGAGGAAGATGCACGTGCGTTTAGCCCATGGAGATGAACCTTTGACCCACAGCCACGGACGTTTACTCTGCGAGGCACAGATTGGCCTATAAGAGAGACGCTGTTTTTAAAAGCTTATTTCCTTGTATTTAAGAGCACGGACCTGCAGTCCATACAGACACCGTTCCGAACTGAACTGTGTCACGCTTCTTACTTGATAAAGGCGTTGACGTTCGTGGCTGTCTGTGTTTCAGTGTCAAGGGTCACAAGCACAGGCATACAGCCCTCAAAGGCATGGTGTGCTATTATATAGAGTCACGCACAAGGGTTTTCTGATTGTATTCCGAATGAGTCGGTGGTCTCGGTCAAAAGGAGAAGCATGGACATCAAGCCCTCGGAGGCATAGTTTGTTCTTACTCGGAGTCATGTTTATGCGTTTATTACAGAAACCTAATAGGTTCGCGCGACTGTCCTTGTTAGAATTGTTTTCATTGCATGACATTCGTGCCTTTATTGGGGAAACCCAACGCTTCGACGGGCGTCTCCTCAGATTCGGCTGTGAATGCCACATGCCGTTGCTCAGTAAACCCAGTCGTCCGATGGGCGTCTCCTCAATAAATAGTGTTGGTACCCTAGCTAATAACAACATATATCAACATTGGTCCTAGTTGCAGCTTCACAGGACCACTTATGCCACACATGGAGCACAGCCTCGGTGCATACTTTTTTCGTGTGTCTGTGTCTGGATAGATGTCTCAAGGAAATGCAAAGTGGTTCGGCCAAACACACTACATCAGCCGAATTGGTTCGAATACCCGTGAGGCAGTTGGAAATGCCAATTTTTTTTCTATGGGTACCGACACGTAGGGTCCCCTCATCATCCACACAAACGCGCCACCACATGTACCACATTTGTCTAAGTGCACCTAGTACTCCACATCATTTTCAACTTCTTCCTCCCCTTCTCGACTAGCACTGCCGCCGCCAGCTCCCGACGACGCATCTCTTCGCCGCCTGATCTGCCGGCCGCCACCAACTCCGGCAAGTAGGTGAGA
>NC_041392.1:100705924-100821156 GCF_002162155.2 Triticum dicoccoides
TCTTCTTCCCTTCCCAAACCGCATGCATCTCCCTCCGGGCGCAGATCTAATCCAGAAATTTTATTTGATCCATGCGGTAGATGATTTGTTGATAGATATGATGGTTCTTTGTTAGATTGATGGATGTCGTAGTGTAGGATCTGAGCCGTAAGAGGGAAAAGAGAGGAAGCACCGTGTATTGTACTATGGTAGCATACAATTCAACTTAGAGTTCAATATGTTCTTTGTAGAATGGAGGAAGTACCATGTCGACTATGCAAGTCACGGTGCCGGACCAGCCTTTGTACTGCCACGCTGTTCGGCATCTACTTCCACCCTACTTTTGTTTTTGCAGCGGTAACAATTTATATGAACCTTCCGATAGTTCATTAATTTTGTTTTTTATTGCTATTTCCACTAATGCATTGTGTTTGTTATTTGTTTTTATGTTGCACAGATCGTCCCATGCAATGTGAGATTGGCATTCAATGAGCTCGTCGGAGACACCGTGACCTTCGACACTCTTGGGGGGCCGTACACTATGCAGGTCGATAAGGGGCGAACGATAACCCAGATTGGAGGAGATGAATGGGATCGCTTCATCGCCCGCTTGCGTCTTAGTGGGGGTGAATTGACCAGCTTCTCCTTCAGAGCAGAAAGGCCCAAGATTTCTGTTATCTATCTGAATTTGATTTTCGATAGTGAGGATGAAGTTCATGAGGAGGACGATGGTGAGGATTCAGATGATGATGAGAACCCACTTGATTAAGCACTCTATGCCCAAAGACTGAGGCTGAGCGGCGATGAAACGTGCAACCTCTGGGACATGCTTCCGCTACGTGAAGACTACGTCGGGATGCCATCCGTGACACGCCTCACAAGGACTAATGTTAAATAGCATCTCATGGTATGTTACTTATTGTGGTAATTACACGATATGCATGCTTAATAAGTGTACTAGTTGATATGATATGCATGTTGTAGTACTGTGATATATCCTTATGTAGTGTAGTAATATGCAATGATGTGGTTAGTGTACGTAGTAAACTAATGATATGCTTAATTATTGTAGTAATTTGATGATTAGCGTCTAGTGTAGTGATGTAATGATATATATGCTCAGTGTTGAATCCAATGATATATGTGTCTTCAAGTGTATGATTTGCTGATAATTGCATGTGACATGCTCATATATCATACCAACTGTTTTCAGAAATTACCTAAGAGGTTATCTGTTAGTTGTGGCATCGAGACGCATGAAGAAGGCATGGCTGCTGGACTGCGCCTTACCAGAACGGGCTCCATCACCACCTATGCCTACGCAGTGGACACGGACGGTTGCACTGTCTTCAACCGGGTGGGGTGGAAGAAGTTCCTTCATGGCAAGAATCTTCGGGTAGGTCAGGGCATCCTACTCACTGTTGCGAACACCCGTCGCCGTGAATTGAGGATGATGATCACCATCAACCTCATTTAGAAATGGCTGCGCCATGTTTCGATGTGAAATGAACTTGATATGTTAGCTCTTGTTTCCAAGTACTTGCCGTGTATTACCATACCTATCTATCTATATATATCTAGGTTCAGTAAATAGGCCGTGTATCGCTGTGAAATGAACTTGTTATGTTTCGGGCTTGTTTTGCTGTTGCCCCAGCAGTTAATTGAGACTTCCTTCAACTTGAAACTGTCTTGACTTGTTGTTGGATGCTTGGTGTTGTTGCTTTATTTGAGACTTCCATCAATCCTATTGATGAGAAGGCGAAGGCGAAGCTCGCCCTTCAGTATGACACATACGTTATGACAAGCTCAAGCTGGACACAGGCACGGGCATGAAGCGCTCAAAGGCATGGTCGGTAGTATTATTACATGGACTCACGCTAGCCCGTAACTCTATCATACGGAGATGCACAGGCGTTTGGCCCACAGAGCCGAACCTCTGTCTTACGCAAAGGCATCATGTGGTATTATATAGAGTCATGTTCGCTTGTGTCTGTTTTCCAAATGATTCTGTTGACTCGTTTAGACAGAGAGGCTGGGGTGAGAAGCCCATCGAGGCATACTTTAGTATTAGAGAGAGTCACGTTCGTGCGTTTGTTGCGCAAACCAAACAGAACTGGGTTCTGATATGAACACTCGCCGTTTACTTTGTGAGGCAATGAGTGGCAGATTAGGGAGACACTGTTTTTGAACCTTTGTCTTACGCACAACCACAAGCGTTTTCTCTGTGAGGCATGGAATGGCCTATGCGAGGGGCGTTGTTTTAAAAATCTTATTTCCTTGTATTTAAAAGCACGGACATGAACTCCCTACGGACACGGTTCCGTATTAAGTTGCGTCATCCTTCTTTCTTGATGTTACATATATTATTCGATATAAAAGGCGTAGACGTTCGTGGCTATCTATATTTCCTTGTATTTAAAAGATTGCGACGGCACGCTTTTAAACAAAGCACAAGCACAGTGGTTCCACGACAAGCACGTCTCAATTTGCAGAAACGGCAGTGTCCTGATTCTACGGGACACTATGTTCTAGGCTGTGCACCATGTTTCCACCCAAACGTTCACCACAGGGTCATGGACATACACAAAGGAAGTGCCGTGTTGTGATAACAGACGCACAGTTTTACAGGTACGAGAGGCACGAGGAGGCATGTAGATTAACATCACCACAAATGAAACATGCGCACGCATACAGAGAGATGCATAAAAAGTGGACTACAAGAGATAAACTAAGTTGGTAATACTAAACGACCGATGGTATTAATTAATAATGGAAATTAACGACAGACATACAATATTAGAGTCAAATTCATAGCAGAGCACACACAATAAATAGAAGTCCTGATCATGATAGATCGACTGGGTCACTGGAAACTCAAAAGTAGTAGTAGCTAGCACAAACATATAGAACTTGCCTCCAAGCATGTGGGATGTGGCTTGCAGCAAATGAACGGAGAGCCAAGGCAAGGATCTAATCAAGGCGCCCGGGCTTGTGCCCTTGATGGTCCAGAGGTTGAACGAGAAGTGGGGGCGGCGTCGGCGAGGTGGATGTGCTCCTGAATGAGCTTCACCAAAGTTTGCCTGTGGTCGAAGTAGGCCGCCATGCTCGACTCGTGGACGGCGCTGCAGCTGTCCTCGTAAACAATTTGTCCGTAGATCTGGCTGAACTTGTCGATGTCATCATGCATGATGAGGCGCTGCATGGCGAGGGCGACCTCCAGGTGTTCCTCCGGCGGCGTGCTGACCTGGAGCTGCAGGGCCATCAGCGCGCGAAAGAGATCATTCCCATGGAGGCCGGCGAGCCGGGTCGCGGAAACCGAGGCGAAGGCTCGGTCTTTATGGAGGTGACGCATGGAATGGAGGCGAGCAGTCAGGTCCTTCACCTTGCTGTTGGCGAAGCTGAACTTGTGAATGAAGTCTTCCGGTGCACCCTTGAGCCAAGTGGCAAAGCTGGCATCGAAGAAGGAACGCGCTGTGGCGGACATCAGCAGCCCCTGGAGGCACTGCAGCGCGTTGGGCTATGGGTTGCTCTCCCTGACCACCTCGATAAGACGTACGGTGGTCGCCTGAATCGCCTCCATCACCGATCTCTCACCGTCTCGCTCTTGCTCTGATGGCCAGATACTTGGATCGGAGTATAAGAAGATGGATGGTGACACTTTTAAGCAAAGCACAAGCACATCGGTTCCACGACAAGCACGTCTCGATTCGCAGAAACAGCACTGTCATGTTTCTACAAGACACTATGTTCTAGAGTGGGAAGCGTGTTTCCACCCAAAACGTTCACCACAGAGTCACGGACATGCACAAAGGAAGTGCCGTGCAGTGATAACAGACGCACAGTCTTACAGGTACAAGAGGCACGCCCGCCTCTGTATTGTAAAATACCTCATCTAACGAGTTATTTGGAGAGGCACGGCCGTAACATCACACGTGACTGCATATTCCAGATGATTTTAGTCGCTCGCTCTATTCACAAAAGGAAATCCAAACATACAAACGGTGCACAAAAACATGAAAACTTGATAGTTTTTTGAGCTTGTAAGTTGCTTCACGGCTGAAGATCACAAAAACAAGTTCCTGACAACCTTACAGACAATGGATAAAGTACAAGCTCGAAGTCCAAACTGGAAAGCACGCAACAACACCTATCTCTGACGTCCGGATAACCGTTTTCAACATCCACAGGTCAATGGATCCGGCAAATCCATGATTGGACACTGGTTTGTCCAGATGTGTACTTTTAAATCCAAGTTCATATGCCTACAATACCCTAGCAATATAAGACGAGCACGTCTAGAAGCCTTGTTGCCCCATTGAATCACCTCTTCTTGATGTTCATAAAATCCTTCAGTGATGTTGTCTGGGGGGGGAGAAACTTGAGCCTCATAGTCTCTAACTCCTTTGCGTTCCGAACAAAGAACTTTGCAAATTCAATGTTTTTGTTGCAGTGTACATATTTTTCCAGCGTTACTGTCTTCAGGAGAATGTCATGCTGTTTCAGAAACACCCGGTGCTTGTGGAGCCACTTATTTGTTACACCTTCCTCGCGGCATACTCCTCCCTGAAAATGCGTGAAGAGTGAGAATACTCGAGGAGTACAAAAGGAGGTAGAGGCCTCGAATATAGTATGCTGTGGATTGTATGTGCTTACAATGTGTCTGGAAATCGTTACCTCGATAAACAGGTTCTCTAGGCTAGGAAAGCATCGCATCAAGGCAACAACCTTGTTCAGATTTAATGACATGTGGATAAGCAGGGTCTTCACAGATTGAACCGCCATTGTTAGGCTGACTACAGACAAAGCCTGCGACAAGCACATATCATAAAATTAGCTGGATAAAAGGTCGCGTGACATGAAACTTCGGCACTGCAAGGAATGCAAGTAAAGAGTATAGTGCAAAAGGTGAGAACCTCGATAACTGTAGAGCCAAAAACAATCTTGGATTTAGGAAATCCTTCATAAAAATTACCCAAACACTCAAGCTTAGGTGCATGAAAGACAGTTATCTGCAAGTGCCGGCTCTGAATATCGTGAATCAATCGTTTAAGTGAGGGCACATCCTCAACAACGAGTTCACCATTCTCACAAAGGATACATAT
The DNA here is from genome assembly GCF_002162155.2 of Triticum dicoccoides. NCBI lineage: Eukaryota > Viridiplantae > Streptophyta > Magnoliopsida > Poales > Poaceae > Triticum > Triticum dicoccoides. The sequence continues at coordinate 100,711,006 of NC_041392.1, forward strand.
GACTTCAGCTTTGCCTGAGTTTATTAGGATGCAGTGGTCCAAGTTATTGCAAACAAGCTGGAGCCACTCGAGGGCAGGGCAACCATGGCTGATTATGCTTTGCAGTGAGACGTCTGATATATCAACTTCCAAAAACGAAAGCCTCTTGAGGAGTAGAAGTTTAAATGATCATGCATACTTGTCAGGTATCTGGCAAAGAGAAAATGTGACGGTGTGCAGTGAGGAGGTAAACAACAGCGTGGAAGTCAACGGTGAGGGCGCAGACGAAGAGATTTCGTGTGGTAGTGTGATGGTTTTTCCAACAAAACCTGGGAACATGTAATAGAACTCAAGAACCTGGAGATTCTTCAGTCTTGGGGATCGAAGCCAGGCGTGAACTGTAGAGGGTCTGCAGTGGAGGTAGCACGCCAGAATGCAGAGATGATGAACTGTGCCACCATGACCGGAGAGGATGGCTTCCGGAAGGCACGGACCATCAACGTTAGGTTGAAAACTACACCGAGTTCCAAAATATCTAATGTGAATGACATCCTTACTGGGGAGCATGGACAATACGTCTATATGAACTGTTTCTAGGGGCTTAAAGAGACGTGGGACAGGGATCTCACTGCAGTCGAGATTCAGAGGAGTGGTGTGCCATAAAGGACGCCATCAACGTGCGAGGATTTGAGTGCGAACGCCTTCCTTAGTGGACAGACGGGAGATCACTTCACCGAGGATGGCATCCGGGAGGTCGCTGATGCGGTCGGGACCAGACTGCTCTTCTGGATGCTCGGATCCGGTAGGCGCATCCTTGCCGCTTCCAGCCGCTACCGCAAAACCACTAGAGGAAGGCGTCGCCGGTGGCGCGAGCCTCGCCATCTTGGTGCTCGGGGCACCAGAGTAGACCTCCATCTCCATCTCCATTGCTGGGATCGTGCCGCCTGCGAGCGCTGCTATCTGTGGCGTCGATCTGGACAGACGGTGGATCTGGAGAAATGGAATAGCCTTTCCATCCATGAAACGACTTAAATACGGGTCCAGATTAATTACTTCTTCTAGTATTTTTCTTTCTGACAGGATGGCCCGGGTTAAGTACTACATGTAGCAAGTCAATGGTAGATGGGTGCTTGATACATTAAATAAAACCACGACTTTCAAGGTACGAAGGCATGGGCTAGCACTCTCTGTAGCCACGGATATGTAAGTTTGTGACTCTCTGTGTTTCAGTCACTAGGGCCACAGGCACAGGCGTCAAATCCACAAAGGCATCGTGTGCTATTATATAGAGTCATGTTCTCTTGTGTTTGTGTTCCGAATGATCCAGACGACTCGTTCAGATGGAGAGGCACGGACGAGAAGCCCATGGTAGCATACTTTAGTATTAGGCAGGGTCACAATCATGCGTTTATTGCGCATAGTCAATGATATTACATAGAGTCATGCTCGCCTGTGAGACTCGACCAGACGGAGATGCACGACCGTCTAGCCCACGGAACTGAACCTTTGTCTTACGCACAGCCAGGGGCGTTTACACTGTGTGGCACGGAATTGCCTATATGAGAGATGCTAATTTTAAAAGCTCATTTCCTTGAATTTAAAAGCATAGACGTTAAGTCCATACAGACACGGTTCAGTACTGAGTTGCGTCATGCTTCTTTCTTGATAAAGACGCCGACGTTCGTGGCTATCTGTGTTTCAGTGACAAGGGTCACAAGCACGGGCATACATCCCTTGAAGGCATGGCGTGCTATTATATATAGTCACGCACAAAGGTTTTCTGATCGTGTTCCGAATGAGTCGGTGGACTCGGTCAAAAGGAGAGGCACGGACGTCCAGCGAACTGAGGCATGGTTCGTTCCTACCCGGAGTGACGTTGGTGCGTTTATTACGGAAACCTAGTAGAATTGGGCGACTGTCCTTGTTACAATTATTTTCGTTGTAAGATTTTTAACTCAAATGCATGAAAGGTGACTTTGTATGTTTAGTAGCGTCATGATCCTTTACGCACGAAGACGACTTTTTGTGTGTCAGTGTTTCAGGTCACAGGAACGGTTGTTAAACTAAAAAACGCATGACCTGTAATTATCCAGAGTTACCTTGGTGTCCCTTTGTGTTCCGAATGCATCCATTGACTATGTTACCAGGACAGGCTCGGTCGGGATGACGATGGAGGCATGCTTGTGTTCTATGCGGGGCCACGTTCGTCCGTTGATTGTGGAAACACAATGTTTCGGCGGGCGTCTCCACGTATTCGGATGTGAATGCCACATGGCGCCGCCACGGAAACCCAAGGGTCCGACGGACGTCTCCTCCGGTGACACCGGTCTGGCTCGTCGCCAGAGGCCAGGCTTCGGCTATTTAAGGCGGACAGACGGTGTCTCGAAACCCTAGCCACACCCTCCTCTTTCTTGGACTGTCCAGATCCACGCCACAGATAGTGGCGCTCGCAGGCGGCGCGATCCCAGCAATGGAGACGGAGATGGAGGTCTACTCCTGTGCCCCGAACACCAAGAGGGCGAGGCTCGCGCGACCGGCGACGCCTTCCTCTGGTAGTTTGGCGGTAGCGGCTGGAAGCGGTGAGGGTGCGCCTACCGGATCCGAGGATCAAGAATTTCAGTCTGGTCCCAACCGCATCAGCGACCTACCGAACGGTGTCCTCGATGAGGCCATATCCCGTCTGTCCACTAAGGAAGGCGCTCGCACTCAAATCCTCGCACGTCGGTGGTGCCCTGTTTGGCGCGCCGCTCCTCTGAATCTGGACTGCCGTGAGATCCATGTCCCACGTCTTTTTAACCCTCTAGATCAAGTACATTTCGAGTTGGTCACCGCGAACTCCGCCACACCGGAGGAACTCGTCCGCGTAACATACACTGGAACATTTTTTAGAGGAGAACATGTCGGTGAAGATAATTCCTGTGATGATTCGTACCTTCCAGAGGCCATCCTCTCCGGGCGTCAGAGTGCAGTTCGCCGCCTCTGCATTTCGGCGTCCTACCTCGACTACAGGCACTCCATGGTCGACGACTGGCTTCGATCCCCAAGACTGAACAATCTCCAGGTTCTCGAGTTTTACTACCTGTTCCCACCATGCTTGAGACAACATGACATAGGGCCATTCTCATGCCATCACCACCAGCATTAAACCCTCAGATTTCCTCCTCTCTCCAAACCATCGCCTTTGCTCTTTGCAAGTTACCAGACAATTATGTACGGGTGCTTAAACTACCACTGCTCAAGAGACTCTCGCTAGTAGATGTTGATGTATCAGACGTCTCATTACAAAGCATCATCAGCTCTACTTCTCCTACACTTGAGTCTCTGCTGCTTGTTTGGACAGTCAGGCACCATTCCATCAGAATAAACTCACCTAACCTTATAAGCATCGGCATTTCTGGTTACTATGGTAAAATTGTTATAGAAGATGCCTCGTCACTTCAACGGTTGCTTTGTGATGGTGATTGCAAAAAGTTGCGGGTAGTTATCACCTCTGCACCTAAACTGCAGGTCATGGGCAAATTATATAATATTTTCTGTGAATCCAGCATCACAAATGACCGTATAATTATTCAGGTACTGACTTTCAACAATACTTTCACCTCCATTCATTGGTACGAACAAGTTCCATGCAATTCAACCTTTACTCTACTAATATTATGTTTTACTCTACATGAAGTGTTTGCCGACAGTCAGCACATCCACAACGGTTCATTCTATCAAGACGTTGTCTATCAGCATGGATTATGACCTGTAGGCAGTCTTTTCCTTGGTGGAACACTTCCGAAGCTTGGAAAACTTGTATATCGAGGTGATGCTTCTCACACAGATTGTAAAACACATACCATGCATGGTGCAGAACTCCATTCAACAAAAGGAAAACTTGTATGTAATGGACAAAGGTGTATATAGTCATGGACGAGTATTAGGACAAAACTAAAAAGAAAGCTTTTATTACAACATAGGTTATAGACTTATTCCTTCCAGCAGAATCACTCTTTATCGAGCTTAACCATTTCAAATATTCATGTTTATTCAGGAAATAGCCCCTAATGAAGAAAGTCTTGTGAACGACTGTTCTTGCAAGCACCATCATGACGTTCGTTTGAAGTCACTGACGCTGGAAAGCTATGTTCAATGCGACAAAAGCATTCGATTTGCAACATTCTTTATTCTCAACGCAGCATAGCTGTAGACTATGAGGATCAAGTTTCTTCTTCAGGAACACTTCACGGAAGAATTCTACAAACAGCAACAAGACGTGCTTCAGTGGGACAAAAAGGCTTCTAAACATGCTTGCCTTAGGTTGTCACCAAGTTGCAACCATGGGAACTTGGATCTAAGGCACGCATGTGTTGAGCACCTGGATTTAAAGGGTCCATTCATTTGTAAGTGCTGAAAACAGTGCTGGAGTTAGATGTTCCCGCCACTTTCCGGTTTTGGAATTTGCATAGGTGTGCTGAAACAATGCCCGTACCTTTCTTGCTCAATCTGTAACCTTACCAACAGTGAACTTGGTATTTCGGTAGATGGCTAAACAGTCTTTTGCTCATGCCGTACATTTCATTAACTAAAAGGGCTTCAAGTCTCTGCATCCACGACTATGTACATTTGTGACTTCCTATGTTTCAGTGATAAGGGTCACAGGAAAGGGCGTCAAATCCGCAAAAGGCATCGTGTGGTATTATATATAGTCATGCTCGCTTGTGCTAGCGTTTGTGTTCCGAATGATTCAGTGAACCACGGTTTGCGAGCAAACACACAGATGATAATGACTTCGTAGAAAAGTGATTTGAGACGCACTGTTCTACCTGTCACACAGGCACGACCATGGCAAACGCATGGTTTGCCACGAACCACACAACAGCCGTGAAGTGATACGACGGGACACAGGCACGCCCGTGATTCCACATGCTTCAGTAGCACGTAAAGACGTAATTCTTTCCCAGGAAACGGTGGAAACCTACTGCCAAGCACTATATGCATTTGTAAAACAGAAACACAAACACAACCGTGACCCGTCGTGTTTGAAATCGTTGCATCACAGAAGCATCGCAAGCACGGTTATGCACACAAGGTACGGTTAGGCACAGTGCAGGGACATAATTGCAGATGTCACCGCTGTTGCGCGTTTTTTAAAACCACGGTCGTGCAATCTTTCTGTTTTAGTGTTTCAGTAATTAGGGTCATAGCCACGTACATCGAATCCACAAAGGCATCGTGTGTTATTAAATAGAGTCATGTTCACTTGTGTTTGTGTTCCGAATGATTCAGTCGACTCGTTCAGACGGAGAAGCACGGACGAGCAGCCCATGAAGGCATACTTTAATATTAGGCAGGGTCACAATCATGCGTTTATTGCGCATGGTCGATGGTATTACACAGAGTCATGCTCGCCTGCGGGACTCGATCAGACGAAGATGCACAGGCATCTAGCCCATGGAACTGAACCTTTGTCTTACGCACAGCCACGCGCGTTTACTCTATGAAGCACATAATTGCCTATACGAGAGACACTGATTTTAAAAGCTTATTTCTTTGTATTTAAAAGCACAGACGTGAAGTCCATAGAGACACGGTTCTTTCTTGATAAAGTCTCTGCAGCCACGGTTATGTGCGTTTGTGACTTTCTGTATTTTAGTGATAAGGGTCGTAGACACAGGCATCAAATCCACAAAGGCATCGCGTGGTATTATATAGAGTCATGTTCGCTTGTGTCTGTTTTCCTAATGATTCCGTCGACTCGTTTAGACGGAGAGGCACGAAAGAGAAGCCCATGGAGGCATACTTGAGTATTTGGCAGAGTCACATTCGTGCGCTTACTACAGAAACATAACAGAATTGGATTCAGATGTGAACCCTCACTGTTTACTTTGTGAGGGAATCAATGACCGATCCAAGAGACACTGTCCTTAAAAGCACGGGCAAGAACTCTCTCCAACCACGGTTCTGTACCAAAGAGCCACTGTCAAACGCATGAAAGTCATGCAACGAGGGCCACACATCTAGTACTAGAAAAAGCACTTTATCAGCTGGCGTTGCTCCTTTTCTACGCGCACAGTAGGGTGGCTGTGAAAGGCACGTTATACAAGCAGAGAACGAAAATCACAATGCCATGAGAAGGTCAAAAGCATGGTTGTGAGTCTGCAGTGTCACGGCTAGAATCCTCGAGACGCATTTCGGTGTGGCCTGTTGAGTAGAAACTCGATTGTGCGGGAACCAGAAGCACTACATAACGCCCCGCAAAAAAGGTTTGGTTCACCATTGTGGTGGCTCTATATGCTTTCAGCTCTTTTCATCTCGCCTGCTGAGTAATAAAAATACCTAAACAAGCAAAATCTGTTATGCTTACATTTGCTTTGTTTCTACAACTGCACCAAATAAACTTACAAGCCGCTTTTTATAACCACAGTACGAGGACCAGAAACAGTGCAAGGCACCCATCAGTGCAAGGCACCCATCACCATATATAAGACATGCAACATGCAAGTCAACCATCATGCAGCTCTATCTGCAACACAGGCACGGTTGTACATCCATTGTGTGCATGACATGTACATATATAAGACAGGCACCGTCATACATACAACACAACACGGTTACACATGCATCATTTTAAATCTACTTTATGTCTCTTAACCTTGGTGCCACAGCATTTTACGGTCCTTCAGCCATACAAAGCCGCAAAACCACACATTTCCTTCATGACTGCACGCAACACAAAAACAAACAAGCCTACACACGGTGCAAAGACTACAATGGTAGTCTGATAAAGTTTACATAAAACCCAAGCTCAAAAGAACGCAACAACAAATAACTCCATACATCTGGACAACTAACACAAGGCCTGATTTCAGCATCCACACCTGAACGGAACCGTCAAATCTAGGTATTCAAGACTCCTCTTTCTTAAATGCGGACGCGTGTGGCTGCAACTTGATGATAATCTAAGACGTGCACGCTTAGAAGCCCTTCTATGCCACTCCAGAACCCTTTGTTGATTTTCGTAAAATACTCCCGTGAACTCTGCGGGAGGGGAGGTAAACTTAATGGTCATGGTCTCCAGATCCTTTGCACTAAGAATAAAGAACATCACAAAGTTAGCGTAACTCCCAGAGCGAACATAATCTTCCAGCGATACTGTCTTCGGACAAACGTCGTGATGTTTGAGAAACTCCCGGTACTTACGACGCCATTTGTTTTTTTCACCACGAGAAATCAACGATCCCTAAAATATAAATGATAGGTTGGAAATACTTAACGTCTACAAAAAGAGATACATACCATCAAAAAACCACATGCAACAATTAATTCTACCACCTCCGTAACAAGAAGTTAGACATAGACTTGTCTATATATGGATGTATACAACAATAAATCATGTGTAGGTACGGGATCATCAATTTCAGTCAAAATTAGGACAAGCATTTCAAAAAGGAATGAGTACTATAGAATGCAAATTTCTGAAGATCATCACCTCGACAAACAAGTTCTCCAGTTTTGGAAAGCATTGCAGCAAATCAACAACAATGTCCACCTTATAATCAATGTATATAAGCAAGGTCTTGACAGATTGACGCATTGTTGTTAGACTGACTGCCTTCAAACCCTTAATGAAAATTAACAGAAGATGAATCACAAAACTAATAGCATAAAGGTTGGATGAAATAAAACTTGTTTCCTCACAAATAAAGTTAAGCTGGAAGTATCACAAAAACTCAATACCTCAAGACACGCCAGACGACATGGATACGGTTCAGACGCAGAGACAATGGTTACCTCCAAGTCCTGACTCTGCATGAAGAATACAACAAAGACCATCAAATTAATAAAACAAACATCGAAACAAGTACAACTCTGTTCCAGTATTAAGGAAAGTCAGTACCTCAAGACACTTCGAGGGAGACACAAACACGAATTCACCCAACCTCTCCAGTTTAGGTGCAGAGACAATGGTTATCGAATAGTCGTCAACGAGACAATCAACAATCAACCGTCGAAGCGAAGGGGCATCCTCAACAACGAGTTCCCCGTGTGGACAACAAATGCCAATGCTTACAAGGTTAGACGAGTTTATTGTGACACGACGACCTCCTCAATTGCAAACAAGCAGGAGAGACTCAAGTGCAGGGCAACTAGTGTGGATTATGCTTTGCAGCGACGTGTCTGATATATCAACAGCCACAAGCGAGAGTCTTTTCACTAGTGGTAGCTTAAGCGTCCCTACGTAATTGTCTGCTATTTGGCAAAGAGCAAAGCTGAGGGTGTGGAGAGAGGAGGAAAACCGAAACACAGACTCCGGTGCCGAGGGCGTAGTTGAAGTGCATAGATCCAATAGAGTTACCTCTTGCGTTAGAAATTCTGGGACGAGGTAATAGAACTCAAGAACCTGGATATTGTTCAAATTCCAGGATCGGAGCCAGGCATCAACGATGGAGGGCCTGCACTATAGGTAGCACGCCGGAATAGAGAGGCGGCTAACCAAGCCAGCATGGCCGGACAGAATGGATTTCGGAAGACTGACAACAGGATTTCGACAGAGCCACATTCCGGAATAGCATTTGCAAACGGGCTCCTTGGTGAAGGCGCACATATGAGATATGGTCTCGATATGAACTTTTTCACCATCGTTAAAAAGACGAGAGTTAGAGATCTCGCGGCAGTCGAGATTCAGAGGAGCGATGGGCCACAAAGGACGCCAGCGACGTGCGAGGATTCGAGTACGGATGTCATCCTTGATGGGAAGACGAGAGATGATCTCACCTAGGACGCCGTCGGCGAGATCGCTGATGCGGTCCGCACGACATCCCTCTTCTTCCTCATCGGATCGGGAGGGAGCACGGTCGCCGCTTCCATCCCCTCCGACGACCAGCACACCACCAGAAAGCGGCGTCGCCAGTGGTACCACTCTCGACCTCTTGATGCCACGAGCAGTGCTTTCCATTGATAACCCACAAGTATAGGGGATCGCAACAGCTTTCGAGGGTAGAGTATCAACCCAAAATTATTGATTCGACACAAGGGGAGCCAAAGAATATTCTCAAGTATTAGCAGTTGAGTTGTCAATTCAACAACACCTGGAAACTTAGTATCTGCAGCAAAGTGTTTAGTAGCAAAGTAATATGATAGTGGTGGTAGCGGCAACAAAAGTAAAGACAGCAAAAGTAATGTTTTTGGTATTTTGTAGTGATTGTAACAGTAGCAACGGGAAAGTAAATAAGCGTAAACTAGTATATGGAAAGCTCGTAGGCATTGGATCAATGATGGATAATTATGCCAGATGCGGTTCATCATGTATCAGTCATAACATAGGGTGACACAGAACTAGCTCCAATTCATCAATGTAATGTAGGCATGTATTCCGTATATAGTCATACGTGCTTATGGAAAAGAACTTGCATGACATGTTTTGTCCTACCCTCCCATGGCAGCGGGGTCCTATTGGAAACTAAGGGATATTAAGGCCTCCTTTTAATAGAGAACCGGAACAAAGCATTAGCACATAGTGAATACATGAACTCCTCAAACTATGGTCATCATCGGGAGTGGTCCCGATTATTGTCACTTCGGGGTTGCCGGATCATAACACATAGTAGGTGACTATAGACTTGCAAGATAGGATCAAGAACTCACATATATTCATGAAAACATAATAGGTTCACATCTAAAATCATGGCACTTGGGCCCTAGTGACAAGCATTAAGCATAGCAAAGCCATAGCAACATCAATCTCAGAACATAGTGGATACTAGGGATCAAACCCTAACAAAACTAACTCGATTACATGATAAATCTCATCCAACCCATCACCGTCCAGCAAGCCTATGATGGAATTACTCACGCACGGCGGTGAGCATCATGAAATTGGTGATGGAGGATGGTTGATGATGACGACGGCGACGAATCCCCCTCTCCGGAGCCCCGAACGGACTCCAGATCAGCCCTCCCGAGAGGTTTTAGGCCTTGGCGGCGGCTCTGTATCGTAAAACGCGATGATTTCTTCTCCCTGATTTTTTTCTCTCCGAAAGCAAATATATAGAGTTGGAGTTGGCGTTGGAGGGTATCCAGGGGGCCCACGAGGTAGGTGGGCGCGCCCCCACCCTCGTGGACAGGGTGTGGGCCCCCTGGTCTTCATCTTTGGCGAGGATTTTTTATTATTTTTTCTAAGATGTTCCGTGGAGTTTCAGGTCATTCCCGAGAATATTTGTTTTCTGCACATAAAACAACACCATGGCAATTCTGCTGAAAACAGCGTCTGTCCGGGTTAGTTCCATTCAAATCATACAAGTTAAAGTCCAAAACAAGGGCAAAAGAGTTTGGAAAAGTAGATACGACGAAGACGTATCAACTTCCCCAAGCTTAAACCCTTGCTTGTCCTCAAGCAATTCAGTTGACAAACTGAAAGAAAGAAAAAAAAACTTTTACAAACTCTATTTGCTCTTGTTGTTGTAACTATGTCAAGCCAGCATTCAAGTTTTCAACATAGATCATAACTAACCACATTTGCAATAATTCTCAGGTCTCATAATTACTCATATCAATAGCATAATCAACTAGCAAGCCATAATAATAAATCTCGGATGACAACACTTTCTCAAAACAATCATAATATGATATAACAAGATGGTATCTCGCTAGCCCTTTCTGAGACCACAAAACATAAATGCAGAGCACCTTTAAAGATCAAGGACTGACTAGACATTGTAATTCATGGTAAAAGAGATCCAATCATAGTCACACCCAATATAAATTAATAGTGATGAATGCAAATGACAGATGTGCTCTCCAGCTAGTGCTTTTTAATAAGAGGGTGATGACTCAACATAAAAGTAAATGGATAGGCCCTTCGCAGAGGGAAGCAGGGATTTGTAGAGGTGCCAGAGCTCGGTTTTGAAATTGAGATAAATTGTATTTTGAGCGGTATACTTTCATTGTCAACGTAACAACTAAGAGATGGCGATATCTTCCAAGCTAAACACATTATAGGCGGTTCCCAAATATAATGGTAAAGTTTATACTCCCCCTCCACCAACAAGCATCAATCCATGACTTGCTCGAAACAACGAGTGTCTCCAACATACATCAGGTCCCAGGGGGAGTTTTGTTTGCAATTAATTTTGATTTAGTTTGCATAAAGCATGGGACTGGGTATCCCGGTTACCAGCCATTTCTCGTGAGTGAGGAGCGGAGTCCACTCCTCTTGAGAATAACCCGCCTAACACGGAAGATAAGGACATCCTTGGTTGATACATGAGCTATTCGAGCATACAAAACAGAATGTTTATTTGAAGGTTTAGAGTTTGGTACATACAAATTTACTTGGAATGGCAGGTAGATACTGCATATAGGAAGGTATAGTGGACTCATCTGGAATAACTTTGGGGTTTAAGGGATTGGATGCACAAGCAGTATTCCCGCTTAGTACAGGTGAAGGCTAGCAAAAGACTGGGAAGCGACCCACTAGTGAGCGACAACAGCCATGTACATGCATTAAAATTAACAAACATTGGATGCAAGCATGAGTAGGATATAATCCACCATGAACATAAATATCGTGAAGGCTATGTTGATTTTGTTTCAACTACATGCGTGAACATGTGCCAAGTCAAGTCACTTAAATCATTCAAAGGAGGATACCACCCCATCATACCACATCATAATCATCTCAATAGCATGTTGGCATACAAGGTAAATCATTATAACTCATAGCTAATCAAGCATGACACAAGCAACCATGATCTCTAATTGTCATTGCAAACATGTTTATTCATAATAAGCTGAATCAAGAACGAGGGACTCATCATATTTACAAAAACAAAAGAGGTCGAGTTCATACCAGCTTTTCTCATCTCAGTCAGCCCATCATATATCATTGTAATTGCCTTTCACTTGCACGACCGAACGATGTGAATAATAATAAGAGTGCACGTGCATTGGACTAAGCTCGAATCTGCGAGCATTCAATAAACAGGAGAAGACAAGGCAATATGGGCTCTGGGTTAATTCAACAATAATGCATATAAGAGCCACTTCAACAATTTAATTATGGTCTTCTCCTACTGACCCCCAAAGAAAAGAAATAAAACTATTTACACGGGAAAGCTCCCAACAAGCAAAAGAAGAACAGGAAATATTTTTGGGTTTTCTTTTTAATTATTACTACTACAGCAGAAAAATAAACTACTACTAATTTTTTGGTTTTTCTTAAGGTTTAACAAACACACAAGAAGAAAGCAGGAAAAAGAAAATAAACTAGCATGGATATTACAGTGAAAGAGTATGAGCACCGACATCTAGCAATGAGTGTGTGTGAACATAAAATGTAATGTCGGTGAGAAATACGTACTCCCCCAAGCTTATGCTTTTGGCCTAAGTTGGTCTATTGCCAGGGATAGCCTGGCGGATACCTGTAAGTGTAGCTGGGGTCGTACTGCGACAAAGAATAGTTGGGATCATACTGATGAAGAAGAAGACTCTGACTGCCACTGGCTGACAGTCATCTCTGGATCCCAAGAATAAACAGATTGTCGTGGAGGCTCATCTTGTGGTTCCTGTTTCGGGGCTGGTGCAGGATTCTTGTAAGCTTGGATGGCAGCCCACGTAATGAGGTAGGGTCCTACAAAATTAAACAAAGAAGGAGCAGGCAACGTAATAGTTTCAGGATAATGTTTATCAAAGTATAACTTATATTTGAGCTCTCCATTCCTATCCTTAACAACAAAATCATGAGCTATCATGCTCTTATAGTCTAGATAAGCATTAGGCAGCAATTTTTCTTCTTTCTCATAATGCCTAATAGCTATGTTAAAGTGTGCAGCAAGGCGAGAAGCATAAATGCCTCCAAAGATGGGGCCTTTAGTACGGTTCAGACTCAACCGCCCAGCAATAACTCCGCCCATAATGACAGTGTTGTCGCGGTATAAACCATGGAACAGAATAATAATATCAGGAACACTAAGGTTCCCATAGTTCCCACGACCAATCAAGGATCGACTAGCAAATAAAGCAAAATAGCGTAACACAGGAAAATGTATGCTAGTGATTCTTGCATCAGAAACCATCCTGGTTTCTCCCACAGAGATAAGGTTAATAAATGGTTCCAACTCTTTACGATGTGGTTCCTCTAAGATACCATCAGGAGGTATGTTGCAGACTGCGCAAAATTCACACAATGGCAATTTTTTCACAATGTCATATAAATGAAACTCTACTGAAGGAGGTGACTCTTTAGGGAAAAAGTAGAAGTTTTGCACAAAAGTATTTGTGAGTAAGAGATACTGTGGACGTTGGTCGCGGACGAAATCGGTGAGGCAAGCATTCTTAATCAATGAATAGAAATCCTCATAAATCTCAGTCTCTCTCAAGAAATTATCAGAAGGCCATTCACACGGCCGGATCTCCGCGGTACGACGCAAATTATATTTGGGCCTCTGAGCTTCTTCATTTTGTTTATCCTTTGAGCTTCGGCTCGATGAACCCCTCAAAAGTCTCCTCATTATTTTTCTGAAATAATCTGAAATTTTTAGTAACTTCAAAGAAAAGTGAACCAACTTCAATAAAACTGATAGCAACTACTCCTACAAGTGCCTAGAGCCTATATCAAGCATTAGAACTATTTGGAACCATATAAATTTGACATGCAAGCTCAAGAACATGGTCACCTATGCAGCACAAATTTGCAAAGAATAAAGCACTAGAAAAAAACTAGTTGGACCAATGGAGGAGTCACATACCAAGGAACAATCTCCCCAAGCAGTTTTGCAAGAGGTGCTTTGAGCAAGGAGATCGAAAATCACAGCAAAAGTGGCTGGAACTCGTGCTTGAGTTGGTTTTTCGGGTTTGTGTGAGACAGAGGAAGAAGATGGGTGCTGGGATAAGTGGAGGAGGGCTACCGTGGGCCCACGAGGCAGGGGGCGCGCCCTAAGAGGGGGCGCGCCCACCACCCTCGTGGCCAGGTGGCAGCTCCTCCCGTGGTAATTTTTGCACAGTAAATCCTCAAATATTCCCGAAAAAATCATATTAAATTGGCATGGCATTCTGAGGACTTTTATTTTCGGGATATTTTTATATTGCATAGATAAGTCAGGAAACAGACAGAAAAATACTATTTTTACTTTATTTCTACTAATTAATAGAAAAAATATAGAGAAGGTACAGAAGGTGGTGCTTCTAGTTTCATCCATCTCATGCTCATCAAAAAGAATCCACTAACAAGGTTGATCAAGTCTTGTTAACAAACTCATTCCGATAATCATGAAACTGGAGAAATTTCGAATAACACTAAGTTACCTCAACGGGGATATGCACATCCCCTATAATAAGTATATCATATTTCTTTTTGACAGTAGGAAGAGGAAATTCAAAACCTCCAATTATAATCGATGGAATTTTTCCAATGGAGTTGATACTATGAACTTGAGGTTGTTTCCTCGGAAAGTGTACCGTATGCTCATTACCATTAACATGAAAAGTGACATTGCCTTTGTTGCAATCAATAACAGCCCCTGGAGTATTAAGAAAAGGTCTTCCAAGAATAATAGACATACTACCATCCTCGGGAATATCAAGTATAACAAAGTCCGTTAAAATAGTAATGTTTGCAACCACAACAGGCACATCCTCACAAATACCGACAGGTATAGCAGTTGATTTATTAGCCATTTGCAAAGATATTTCGGTAGGTGTCAGCTTATTCAAGTCAAGTCTACGATATAAAGAGAGAGGCATAACACTAACACCGGCTCCAAGATCACATAAAGCAGTTTTAATATAATTTCTTTTAATGGAGCAAGGTATAGTAGGTACTCCGGGATCTCCAAGTTTCTTTGGTATTCCACCCTTAAAAGTATAATTAGCAAGCATGGTGGAAATCTCAGCTTCCAGTATCTTTCTTTTATTAGTAATGATATCCTTCATATATTTAGCATAAGGATTTGTTTTGATCACATCAGTTAATCGCATACCCAAAAAGATAGGCCTAATCATTTCAGCAAAGCGCTCAAAATCCTCATCATCCTTTTTCTTGGATGGTTTTGGAGGAAAAGGCATGGGTTTGTGAACCCAAGGTTCCCTTTCTTTACCATATTTCCTAGCAACAAAGTCTCTTTTATCATAACGTTGATTCTTTCATTGTGGGTTATCAAGATCAACAGCAGGTTCAATTTCTACATCATTATCATTACTAGGTTGAGCATCATCATGAACATCATCATTAATATTTTCATTAGGTTCATGTTCATTACCAGATTGTGTTTCAGAATCAGACATAGAGATATCATTTGGATTATCAGGTGGTTCAGCAATAGGTTCACTAGAAGTTTGCACAGTTCTATCATTTTTCTTTTTCTTCTTTTTAGAAGAACTAGGAACATCAATATTATTTCTCTGAGAATCTTGCTCAATTCTCTTAGGGTGGCCTTCAGGATACAAAGGTTCCTGAGTCATTCTACCAGTTCTAGTAGCTAGTTTAACAGCATAATCATTTTTCTTACTATTTATTTCATCAAGCACTTCTTTTTGAGCCTTAAGTACTTGTTCTACTTGAGTGGTAACCATAGAAGCATGTTTGCTAACAAGTTTAAGTTCACCTTTAATATTAGCCATATAATCACCCAAGCATCTAATCATATAAGCATTTTCTTTTATTTGTCTACCAAAATAAGCATTGAAGTCGTCTTGCTTAAACATAAAGTTATCAAACTCATCCAAGCACTGACTAGCAATTTTAGTAGGAGGGACTTCAGCTTTATCGTATCTATAGAGAGAATTTACCTTTACTACCTGTGTCGGGATATCGGGGTCAGGAGATTCTTCAGTAAATAAGTGATCAAGATCATATGTTTCTTCGACAGGCGGTAGATTAAGACCATGTATTTGTTCAATAGGAGGTAAATTCTTAACATCTTCAGCTTTAATACCTTTTTCTTTCATAGATTTCTTTGCCTCTTGCATATCTTCGGGACTGAGAAATAGAACACCTCTCTTCTTCGGAGTTGGTTTAGGAATAGACTCAGTAATTGGAGCAGGAGCTGGCTCAGGAGGTGCCCAATTATTTTCATTTGTCAACATATTATTCAATAGAATTTCAGCTTCATCCGGTGTTCTTTCCCTGAAAAGAGAACTAGCACAACTATCAGGTAATCTCTGGAAGCATCGGTTAGTCAATCATAAAAGATATCAAGTATTTCAGGTTTCTTAAGAGGATGATCAGGCAAAGCATTAAGTAACTTGAGAAGCCTCCCCAAGCTTGTGGGAGACTCTCTTCTTTAGTTTGCATGAAGTTGTATATTTCCCTCAAAGCAGCCTTTTTCTTATGAGCAGGGAAATATTTAGCAGAGAAGTAATAAATCATATCCTGGGGACTACGCACACAACCAAGATCAATAGAATTAAACCATATCTTAGCATCACCCTTTAATGAGAATGGAAATATTTTGAGTATATAGAAGTAACGCGATCTCTCATCATTAGTGAACAGGGCAGCTATATCATTTAACTTAGTAAGATGTGCCACAACAGTTTCAGATTCATGGCCATAAAATGGATCAGATTCAACCAAAGTAATTATATCAGGATCAACAGAGAATTCATAATCCTTATCAGGAACACATATAGGTGAACAAAAGCAGGGTCGGGTTTCATTTTATCTCTAAGTGATTCTTTGTTCCGTTTAACTAATAACCTCTTAAGCTCATATCTATCCCTGCAAGCTAAAATAGCGGCAGAAGATTCCATATCCAAAAGATATCCCTCAGGAATAACAGACATATTTTCATCATCACTATCATCATCATATTCAGATTCAATAATTTCTTTTTCTCTAGCCCTAGCAATTTCTTCATCAAGAAATTCACTAAGGGGCATAGTAGTATCAGGCATAGAAGCAGTTTCATCATAAGTATCATGCATAGCAGAAGTGGCATCATCAATAACATGCGACATATCGGAACGAATAGCAGAAGCAGGTTTTGGTGTCGCTAGCCTACTCATAACATAAGGTGAATCAAGTGCAGAGCTAGATGGCAGTTCCTTACCTCCCCTGATTGTTGAGGGATGAATTGTTTTCTTAGCATCTTTCAAGTTCTTCATAGTGTCCAACAGATATAAATCCCAAGTGACTCAAAGAATAGAGCTATGCTCCCCGGCAACATCGCCAGAAATTAGTCTTGATAACCCACAAGTATAGGGGATTGCAACAGCTTTCGAGGGTAGAGTATTCAACCCAAATTTATTGATTCGACACAAGGGGAGCCAAAGAATATTCTCAAGTATTAGCAGCCGAGGTGTCAATTGAACCACACCTGGAAACTTAGTATCCGCAGCAAAGTGTTTAGTAGCAAAGTAATATGATAGTGGTGGTAGCGGCAACAAAAGTAAAGACAGCAAAAGTAATGTTTTCGGTATTTCGTAGTGATTGTAACAGTAGCAACGGGAAAGTAAATAAGCATAAACCAGTATATGGAAAGCTCATAGGCATTGGATCAATGATGGATAATTATGCGGGATGCGGTTCATCATGTATCAGTCATAACATAGGGTGACACAGAACTAGCTCCAATTTATCAATGTAATGTAGGCATGTATTCCGTATATAGTCATACGTGCTTATGGAAAAGAACTTGCATGACATCTTTTGTCCTACCCTCCCGTGGCAGCGGGGTCCTATTGGAAACTAAGGGATATTAAGGCCTCCTTTTAATAGAGAACCGGGACAAAGCATTAGCACATAGTGAATACATGAACTCCTCAAACTATGGTCATCACCGGGAGTGGTCCCGATTATTGTCACTTCGGGGTTGTCGGATCATAACACATAGTAGGTGACTATAGACTTGCCAGATATGATCAAGAACTCACGTATATTCATGAAAACATAATAGGTTCATATCCGAAAGGCCCTAGTGACAAGCATTAAGCATAGCAAAGTCATAGCAACATCAATCTCAAAACATAGTGGATACTAGGGATCAAACCCTAACAAAACTAACTTGATTACATGATAAATCTCATCCAACCCATCACCGTCTAGCAAGCCTATAATGGAATTAATCACGCACGGCGGTGAGCATCATGAAATTGGTGATGGAGGATGGTTGATGATGACGACGGCGACGAATCCCCCTCTCCGGAGCCCCGAACGGACTCCAGATCAGCCCTCCCGAGAGGTTTTAGGGCTTGGCGGCGGCTCCGTATCGTAAAACGCGATGATTTCTTCTCCCTGAGTTTTTTCTCTCCGAAAGCAAATATATAGGGTTGGAGTTGACATCGGAGGGCATCCAGGGGGCCCACGAGGTAGGGGGCGCACCCTAGAGGGGGGGGTGCCCCCCACCCTCGTGGACACGGTGTGGGCCCCCTGGTCTTCATCTTTGGCGAGGTTTTTTTATTATTTTTTCTAAGATGTTCCGTGGAGTTTCAGGTCATTCCGAGAATATTTGTTTTCTGCACATAAAACAACACCATGGCAATTCTGCTGAAAACAGCATCAGTCCGGGTTAGTTCCATTCAAATCATATAAGTTAGAGTCCAAAACAAGGGCAAAAGTGTTTGGAAAAGTAGATACGACGGAGACGTATCATCCATCTCCACCTCCGTTGCTGGGGTGGTGCCGCCCACGACCAGTGCTCACCGAGGAGGATCTGTAGAAATGGATTACAGCCTGTCAATCCACACGAGACGCCTTAAATACCCACGACGGGGAGCGGAGGGGTCCAGATTAATTACTTCTTCTATTTTCCTTTCTGACAGGGGGGCCCGGGTTAAGTACTACTCGTAGCAACTCAATGGTAGGTGACTGCTTGAAACATTAAATAGAACCACCGCTTTCAAGGTACAAGATGCACTGTTGCACACGCAGACCAGGCATGGGGCGTGCCTGTCCGTGTATTAATTATTTACGGCACACATTCAATAGAAGAATCTGTTTAACGCCGGAATCACGGTTCTACAGTCGTCTTGCCTCTACGAGCAGCAAAATTTTCCACGGACACGTTCACATTTAAGTCAATAGAAGATTCAAGGCCGTGCCTCTGCTTTGCAAATGATTCTGCTGAAACGCTTGTGTCACGGCTTGTCACGCACCAGACACACGGTATGGCTTGACATTGTCACATACCAGACACACGGTCCTTCCTTTGGCATTGTGACGCACTGTTCTACGTGCCACACATGCATGTACAACAGTTCGTGTCTATGTTCGTGTCTCTTTGTGTTCCAGATGACTCCATTGACTCTAACACCAGGAGAGGCACGGTATGGAGGCCCAGAGAGGCATGCTTGTGTTTTACGCGGGATCCCAATTATCACAGGCACGGGCATGAAGCGCGTAGAGGCATGGTTTGTGGTATTACATAGAGTCACGCTAACCTTAGTCTTACGCACAGCCACGGGCGTTTACTCTGTGAGGCACGGAATGGGCTATACGAGAGACCCTGTTTTTAAAAGCGTATTTCCTTGTACGGGCATAAGCACGTGCATACATCATAGAGGCACGGGCGTTTACTCTGTGTTTTAGTGTCAAGGGTCACAAGCACGGGCATACAACCCTCAAAGGTCTTCTAATTACATAGAGTCATGCACAGAGGTTTTCTAATTGTATTCACAATGAGTCGGTGGAGAGGCATGGTTTATTATTACCCGGAGTCACGATTGTGCGATTATTATGGAAACCTAATAGAATCGTACGACTGTCCGTGTTACAATTGTTTTCTTTGTAAGATTTTAACTCAAATGCACGAACCGTCAAGTGTGTCAGTGTTTCAAGTCAGAGGTCACCTTCGTGTCTCTTTGTGCTCCAAATGCATCCGTTGATCTATAACCAGGAGTGGCAAGGTAAAGCTCCTCAGGGAGGCATGCTTGTGTTTTACGTGGAGTCACATTCATGCGTTAATTGAGGAAACCCAACGTGCGTGTTACAATTAAGTCACTAGAAGATTCAAGGCCGTGCCTCTGCTTTGCAGATGATTCTGCTAAAACGCGGACAAAACCAAGTGAATGAAGTGATGGCAGAACCACGACTTTTCAAGAACGAGACACATGGTCCTGCCTTCGGCATTGTAAAGCACTGTTCTACATGCCACACACAGGCACGACCATGATTCCACGTGCCTTAGTAGCAACAGCAAACACCGTGAACCTACTGCCAGGCACTATATCCATTTGTAAAACAGAAACGCAACCACAACCGTGACCCGTTGTGTTTGAAATATTTGCATCACAGAAGCACCACGTGAAGGCACATGAGGCACGGTTGGACACGCATCACAAGCACGGTTATTTAAACTATTTACAATCATGCATTCATAACAGAAAGAACATGCGTTAGAACAGGCGGGGCACAGTTACCACGAAAGCCACGGTTATGCAGCCCCAGAAGCACGACCGAGATTCTGTGCTTAAAAACGTTTTCGTTCCATAACGGCGGGCGTGACCATGCAACCGTGAGAGTCACGGTTGAACACTCACCGGTGGCATGGCCGTGGCTGCCTGTGCCCTTAGGTTAATTTTATCTCTCTATCACGAAGCAGAGAAACATGCTTGTATGCTTACAACATCCACGTTCAGAAACCGACGCGACTGCGGAAAATAACAAGGAAACCTGTGCCTCTGATATTTTTGTCCGCCGAGTAAAAAATACATAAAGAAACAAAAGGCATTCTTATTTAAATTGGGTTTGTTTCTATAACTACAGCAAATTAACTTACAACCAGTTCTTATAACCACAACACAAGAAAATAAACAATCCCCACCAATTTCTTGCTATTTCATCGCTCCACGTGCGGCCTTGTTTTTGAATGTTCAACAATCCATTCTTCCTTCTCGACCCTTGTGCAAACCCACCCTTCTGCGTAGCTATTCAACCTATTTGCCTGTAAAATTAATATTCATACATAAAAACAAAGCAAAAGATTGTGGTCATCACTATTTTTTGCTCACGTCCTGTTTAAGCTACATTATTACCTTTTAATTTTTCTATTAGTACTGTTCTCCGGTACCAAAAAGTCTCCACTCAGACCTTTCCTTTCTGAAAATTGACTGCGCAGATTCCGTGCCTTGTCACGGGCTTCCCTGCATGCATTCTGTGTGCCTGGCTTGTGTGATGTTTGATTCTGGCGTAGATGCAAGACTTTGGTAAATGCTCCCTGCTGTCAGTGGGGTCGTTGGAATTGCTGGCATCTGACGTCTTCCTCCTGGGCTTGGAGTGCATTGTCCTGAGCGGTTTGATGTCCTCGATGGTGTTGTCGATGTTGTCGGCCATTTCATTGACCTTGCCCTCTTCTCCTGTTGCGATTTCCTCTTTTCCTCTTCAATCCTCATCCTCTCCTGCACTTCTGGATTATCCGGACAGTTTGTTTTTCCTGTGACCCTTTTCTCGACAACGGCTGCACTTGGTTGCGGCTTTGTAGCCTTTTCCTTTCTTCTTAGAACCAGCTTTGATTCGATCTCCTTTTTTCGTACCCTTTGAGCCACTCATGGGAGGGTTCTTGAGAGTTTCGACAAGAATGTCTGTGTCTGTTTCCTCGGCAAGTGCTGCCATGACTTCTATTTTCATATCTACCATACACTCACACAGCACACGGCATGCCTTCTATTTTCTGCATGCATTTGAACAGATATCCGACAACTCAGTGTAAGCGAGGACGAATCTCATAGTTTCATCATCTTGTATGGTCATGCTATCACCTTGACTTGTAGATAGAACTTTCACACTCTCTGATAGATTCCTGGTCCATCTGGGGATGACAAAGGATTTTGGAAGTTGATCGATCATGCCTGTTTGGTCCATCACCTTAAGCACATGGCAGCACTGAATGCCATCCCTACTCATTTTCTTGCAGCTGCAAATGTATATTTCTTTTTGCTCATCCACGTCTACCCTGAACTCAGACCTGTCAAATTCCTCGCCGAGATAAGGTCTCCACACTTTATGTCCAGGATCAATAATCTTTTTTAAAAAAATACTGCCTCCCCTTTGCCAGATGAGAGCACTTGAAGTAAGTCTGGTTCCGTAGCTCCAGCTGGAATTTCCTAAAAATTTCATTCGTGTATACTTGACTTGCTTGTCTTTCAATCGAAAAACCCATCTCTAGTGATGGCGCCTTCTCTTCTGTTTGGTATCTTTTCTTGTCAAGCGTGGCGAGGCAATTTTGCTGAACCGTGTGATACGCAACAACAAACCTTTTTATAGTGTCCTTGTGGTCGACATAATTCTTCCACATCGAATTCGTACTCTCACTGCGAGTGGTTGTTGACGAGAAAGGATAGAAACAGTCCTTGAAGTAGGCCGGCACCCAAAATTTTTGCAGTTCCCATAGTGTGTTCAGATGTTTGTTGCCTTTCGCCTTGTGCAGAGAAATTGCTGCTTTCCAGGCACGCTCAAACTCGTCTTGATCTAGTGAGTTTTTGACGATTCGAAATATATCATCAGACATCCCTGGGTGCTACGCAAACACTGCTACATTATTTTCCTTCAGGTTCTTCCTAATATGCCACCAGCAGAACCTGTGCCTCGTCCTCGGAAGAGCTTCCTTTATTGCAGTCTTCATTGCTTGGTCCTGGTCTGTAATTATGTATTTCGTCTCTTTACCTCCCATTGCCTCGACAAACATGCTTAGGAACCACTTGAATGACCCTATTTTCTCATCCTTCAAAAGGCCTACTCCAAATAGGACGGTCGACCCGTGGTTGTCAACACCTATAATTCGTGCAAATGGCAAGCCATATATATTCATAGAGAATGTGGTGTGAAAAGACACGAAATCTCCATATAGATCATAATTCATCTTACACAAGGAGTCTGTCCAGAACAGGCTGCGCACTACATTGTTCTCTGTCTCTTCCACATGGTGGAATCCCGGCCTCCGCCTCTGCATACCGGCAAACAATTTCATGGTGTCTGCGATATCAGTGCCGCGCTCTCCAGCCCTGTCCCGGCATGCAATGTTGCTTATGTCAATCGTGTCGAACATAATTTCTCGCCTCGATTTCCCCATGGCAGCAAAAATTTGCATAACCTTCCTTGGTTCTAACCTCGCCTTCTGCAGCACTTGTATAAAGAATTTCTCCTGAGGTGTCATCTTCTTATAGCATCTCATGAACTTCAGCATCCAATCAGATGGGTGAAGGTCGTGGTTGTGCTCTAGACGCACATTCTTCAGATACCATTTCCTCCTATCTGTATCCCTCTTGGCTGTTATTTGGACTGGGCAGCTTGTCCGGATCAAGCAGTTTCTCCTTCTCTCCTTAACATGTCTCTCAGTTGTTTTATTCTGCCCTTCCTCGATGCACTGAAAAACCTGCTTGTCAAGCTGCTGATCATATGTCGATCTTCTGCTCGTTGATTGCTTGGCAGCAAACCCAACCTTTCTAGCATATCTATAGAAAAAGAAAAATCACTCATCCAATGATCCGAATACCATACCACCTTCTGGTTCGACCGCTTCGGTGACCTCCTGAATCGTTGGTATATGAAATCTTTAAACATGTCATCCATTTCTTTCTCTACAATGGTCGGCGGCGCCATGATGATTCTGTCTACCGTGTCTTCGTTCGTCTGATCGCATTCACTTCTTACGACATTAGTCTCATCACTAGCCGCAGGTCCACTTACAGCGGAGCTGCTGCTGCTCTGTTGTTTGTCACGCACAGCAGAATCATTTCTGCATGCCACGGCCAAATCCATAAATGAGTCTGCCTCTCCAATGTTGGATTGTGCAATGCTGCTCCCAGTTTCTTCGGCACTCGAGCAACCAAGGGACTGTGCTACTTCTACCATGCAATCTGTGTTGGCGTTGTACGCTACTTGCTGCTGTGAACGTTGCGTTTCCTTCCAAAAGGATGGAGAACTATGACATTTCTTCCCCTCATCTATTATCCCCTCTGCCAAATCCTGAACACATGGCAAGAAACAGAATTAGATATCCAGAGCAGCATATGCATTTTTTTAATTTCTAAACAAAAGATTTATATGACTCATCAGGGCTCATCTGGTATACCAAAACCAGACCCGTGCCTCTTCACCGAGTATAAGCAGTACACCAGAGGCACTGTTCACATCACGAATGTGACCATGCTACACACACATCTGCACAAAGAGGCACATATGTGCTTCTGTTTACACCATACAACCGGAGACGCACAACAACAACCAATATAAAATAACAACTGCACATACAGCCGTACAAGACAGACAGCCGTCCTCCTGTTTTCCACATTATGTTGTTCTCCCATAAAACTGTTTGTGTGTTGAATTGAAAAAGCATAGTTCCGACGTCACCTTTGTTTTCCCATGCCTCTCTTGTCCAGCAAATCTTGGCGACAACCTCCGTGCATTGGTGATTTCGCTGACGATTTTGAATGCCATCGGAGATCCTTTGGAAGGACCCCTCATGTTGAACGATACACGTGATCCTTTCAAAGGACCCTGCCTTATGTTTTCATCAATTCGTGGACTACCGCTATACTTGCTTCCTTCCTCATACACCTGCGTGTGGAAGATACTGCAATTTAAATATACCAGATGAAAACAAAGAAAAATTTGTCACAAAAAAATATACATTTGCTTTAAATGTTGTTGCACGTTCGTATATGCTGTCACCTGTATTGCTTTCTGATTCTGCTGTATGGTAGAGCTTATTGCTCCTATGTTTGATTTTGTCGTTAGGCTCTTCTTTCTTGTGCAAACCGTACCGAATCCTTGAACACCAATGCTTTTGTTGCCAATGATCCTTCTGCTTGCATCAAAGGAAATTCTGTTACCCTGCACCTCTTCATTATGACCGCCTACAAACACTGGGCCGTCACAACGCCCGCTCCGCGCCTTTGTGGGCATCTGTGTCTTCAAACCAAAAAATAATTAGAGGCACATGCGACTAAAACTTCCACATACGTTAAAACCAGCATTTGAAATTTTCGTCGTTACCTGGACAATCTGCTTAGAGGAGACTATGCTGCTTAGAATGCTCCTCTTGGCAGGTGTCTGTTGCACACCATGCTCCTGGTTGGGGCGTTTGCCAAGAACTTGTATCTCATTCTTGACTCCAATTATTCCAGCCCACATGGCATGTGTGTGTTTGACAACATCTGCATCCTTGATCTTCTTCTCTTTTTGTAGTAAATTTTTTTCTTCCACCTCTCGATACTCAACTGCAAAGTAGATGCACATGACAAACAGATATTACATCATTCATCCAGGATATATAAATCATTTTTTTGTTGTTAATGATCTACTATTTGGTGTTCTCAGTGGTGACACCTTGACAGCAAACGTCACAGGAATAAAAGACCAAACACTAATGTTCAACTGCCTTACTATTACCTTGCCGATGTCGTTCAAAGACCGACCGTCCTTGTTGTCCTGACCAGATGACACACTCCTGAACATCTGCCCTGAAAAAGAGATATAAAAAATATAAAGGTTATAAACCTGCAGTATCAGTGTTAAAACTTTTCAAAGTCGTTATCAACAGAGATATATTTTTAGTTCTATGTAATTAACAAATATAAATATATACATATATATTAATTTTTCATTAAACTACAACCTCAACCAAAGTGAGATCCTCTCATGCTAATTTGCTTGTGCAACACTTAACACAAAGATAACCATGAAACCTAACAAAAGTAACAACCTCATATTACAAGGACGAGAGGATACAGAACAAAAAACAAATTCAAATCAAAGCTACAGTGTAAAACTAAACAGTTTTATTCTATGAATCCCGACCACAACAAATTCATCAACGAATTGAATCTCGTGTATCAGGAATCGCCACGCAAAAGGTGTGTTGATAAATTTTTTACTAAACTTTGATTGTCAAATCTTATGCGCTGATTGTTCGGAACTCACACCTTTCTAAATTGTGGAGGGATCCCCTTCAATGATTTTGAATCTCGGAGAGAGAGAGAAAAGATAAAGAGAGAGGGAGAGAGAGAGAGAGAGAAAGAATGTCACAACCCTATAAATCTTCTTGTAATTAGTGGCATTGCATCCATGCATCATTTTCAACTTCTATTAATTTTGAAATGGGGACTG
This sequence comes from Triticum dicoccoides, assembly GCF_002162155.2. Lineage (NCBI taxonomy): Eukaryota > Viridiplantae > Streptophyta > Magnoliopsida > Poales > Poaceae > Triticum > Triticum dicoccoides. Next base: position 100,737,011 of record NC_041392.1, read on the forward strand.
ATAAACCCTAGCAGCAAGTGAAATACAACTAGGGTCAAATTAAATCTTTTCCATCTACCCAAAATGGCTTTTAGAAAAGTTCATCAATTTTGGAATGGGTGAAAACTTCTTCCAAAAATGATGCACACATTTCTAGGACATTTCTGGATTTTGGAGTTAATTCATACGTATTTGAATTTGGACAATTAAATGCTATATAATATCTTAAATGTCCAGATAATTCTGAACTTAAGTGAGGGCTGTTGGAAATATTCCATACAGAGCCCACCATTATTTTCAGGGTTTTTGAAAATGCCTTAGAATTTTAATTAAGTCAAAACAATTTCAGAAAAATAGAAAACAGAAACTAAATAAAAGAGAGAGAGAGAGAGAAGGAAGCAAACCCGGGCCTCACCTGTGCTGGCCCAGCCCACCTGGCCTGGTGCCAGTCATCCCTAACCTCTGCCAGTAGGCAGAGGCGGGACAGCGCACGCGCGTGCGAGGCGCCACGCCTCCTCCTGCTTGCCGCCGAGCCTCTGGACGCGTGGGTGAACGCCTCGGCGTCGTCCCGATCCACCCGACCTCTCTCACTCCCCCTGCTCTCTCCCTCGCCTCCGCACCTCGGACCGAACGTGCCTGCCGCCGCCGACGAGCACCACTGCGGCCATCGCCTCCCCCTCGTTCCCTCGAGCAGCCCAGAAGCACCGCCGCGTCCTCCCCTTCCTCTCCACCGAGCCGCGCCCCGCCGAAAGCCCTGCAGCATCGCCTTCGAGCTCTTCTTCAACCTTCGGCCATCGGCGACCTCGTCTTCGATTCGCCGCCGTCCGTGCTTCCCCGGCCTCAACTTCGACTCCGTTCGACCCCTCTGTGAGCCTCCGTCATTTCCCCCTTGTTTTCCCTCTCCAACCCTTCCTCTAGCCGTGTTTTTCGCCGGAGACCGAACCGCGCCGCCGCCGACCCTCTCGCCGCCGTGGCCACAGCTGCCGCAACCTCCAACCGAGCACACCCACGTGCTCACCGCACCGCGTAGGTGCCGTAGGAGCCAAGCACGCCACCCCACGGGCACCGTAGCTCCGCTCCCAAGTGCACCCGTACTCCATCCGCCGCCACGAGCTCGATTTCGGCGAGCTCGCTCCTCCCCAGCTTCTCCCACTTGCCCCACTAGATGCGCGCGAGCCTCAGCTACGCGTAGGACCAAACCGCAGTCGATTTGGTCGCCTGTGGGCGATTCCCGAAGCCCTCCGCCGTCTCTGTCATCGCCGGCGACGAGCCGTTGACCTGGTCCGGCGGGTTTGACCCAGCTTGACCGGGGTTTGACTTTCCCCTGACTCACTGACATGTGGTCCCCAGGCCACTAACTAAACTAGGATTAGTATTAGTTTAACACAAACTAACTTTATTTAGTTAACTAACTACTGACCAGTGGGTCCCACTGGTCAGGTTTGACCTGGCCAGCCATAGTTGACCTGATGACGTCACCCTTACGTCATGCTGACGCAGTAAAACCTTTTCTGGATTTTAAATAAATCTAAATGATTTATTTATTTCAGAAAATGCCTAAAACTTCTAAAAATCATAGAAAATAATCTATAACTCAGAATGAAATAATTTATATATGAAAAATTATCAGAAAAATTCAAGGAATCCGTTTATGGCATTTTCATGCATGTTTGAACAATGTTTGTCCCTTGTTTTGGACAAAACAAATAAATGGCATTTAATAAAGCACATATGGAGTTTGAATTTGAACCTAGTGTTCAAACCAACTCCATTTAACTTGTTGCTAGTTGCATTAGGCCAATCAACAGCATATTGCCATGTCACATTCATGCATCATATTGTTGCATGGCATTGATTGTGTCCTTCCCTGTTTGCCGGTAACCGTCCCCTCTCGGTAGACGCTGCTCCGACGCTGTGATCGTTGACACTGCTGAAGACTCAATGTTATCTTCAGAAGTGACAGGCAAGCAAAACCCCCTTGTTCATTCCGATACAACCCCACTCTCTCGCTCCTGCTCTCTTTTACTGCATTAGGACAACAACGATTCATTTGTTACTTGTTGCAGTAGTTGAACCCCTTATCCTCTGCTTGACATGTCATTGCCACAGTAAATAGATGAAACCCACTAGCATGAGTAGGAGTTGTTTGAGCCCTGATGTGCCTACTCATTCATGCTTGTTTGTCATGCCTGCTATTTCATAGAGTTGCATCAGGTCTGATTCATCGGGGATGAATCGGAGGTGTGTAAACATGTCCTACGGTGTGTGAGCTAAATGTGTGAACACGATTTGGTAAAGGTAGCGGTGAGAGGTCATGTAGGAGTACATGGTGGGTTATCTCACTGAAACCGTCCTCAGGAACTGAGTTCTGTGTTTGTGATCCATGAAACAGCTAGTACCACACATTGGACCCTGAAATATGACCCCGCTCAACTTATTGACCCCTCTCATCCTCTGTCCAGGAGTTGCAACTAGTTTCTGGTGTTTGTAGGTTATGTGTTGGCGGCTGTGCGTAGCGCTGACCCTAGGGGTGGGCTATGATGCGGTAGATACACTGTGGCCGGGTATGCCGGGCGCCCGTTTGGCGTCTCGGGACCCTGTACACATCGTTTGGGGCCGTTGAGGACACCCCGGACGGATTTCCTTGCGGATGGAACCCGAATAGGCGATAAACCTGGACTAGAGACTTGTGTGGTTAGTCAGGTCGTGGTCTACACCCACGTCGGCTTTCGCTTGAAGTCTGCCGAGCACATGTCGTGTGCAGACGCTAAGTGGTGGAAACATGTGTGACAAAGTACACCCCTGCAGGGTTATAAATGATCTATTCGAATAGCCGTGCCCGTGGTAAAGGACTTCTGGGTTGCCTATAACAGTTCATAGACAAGTGGAAGTGGATACTCTAAAACTCGCAAGATAAGTGTGAGTGCTATGGATGGCGTTCTCGTAGGGAGACGGGAGCCGATCCATAGTGGTGTATTGATATGGTGAATATGTGGACTCGTGTGCGCCACCTCGTAGTTTAAGATAGCCACCGAGTCAAAGCTGGCTTGCTGCAGTTAAACTCCACCCCCCCCCTTTGTTGATACCGATGCATATGTAGCTAGTTCTGATGTAAGTCTTGCTGAGTACTTTTGTACTCACATTTGCTTAATTTATGTTTTGCAGAGAGACTCCAGTCTCGCTAGTAGTTTCGCGTGGACTTCGTCGTTAGCTTGATACCTCAGCTACAATCTTGTGCCCTTGGCAGGATCTGGTAGATAGTCAGGCTTCTTAGCCTTTTCCATTTGTAGATGTCTGTACTCAGATATGTTAAGCTTCCGCATGTGCTTGAATTGTATGCTATGATTGTTGGGTCATGAGACCCATGTTTGTAATATCTCGCTCCTCGGAGCCTAATGAATAAATACTTGAGTTGTAGAGTTATGTTGTGATGCCATGTTGTATTTACACATATCGAGCATACTGTGTGTATGATTAAAATGCTTGGTATGTGTGGGATCCGACAATCTAGTTGTTTATCCTTGGCAGCCTCTCTTATGGGGAAATGTAGTCTAGTGCTTCCGTGAACCATAGTAGTCCGCTACAGCCCGGTTCACCGGAGTCCTGTTAGCCCAGCACTACTGCTCAGGACACTTGACTGGCCGACATGTGTTTCACTTTGTTCCTGTGTCTGTCCCTTCGGGGAAATGTCACGCGGTGACATCCGGGGTCCTGCCTAGCCTGCTATAGCCCGGGTTCGCGGAGTCCTGTTAGCCCAGTGCTACAGCCCGGATTCACACGCTGCTGATCGACACGCTCGATGTGATTCATGTATGCCTATCCCCATAGGTTAGTGCCGCTTTGGGTTCAAGACTAGCCATGTCGGCCCGGTTCTCTGTCATATGGATGCTAGCGACACCATCATATACGTGAGCCAAAAGGCGCAAACGGTCCCGGGCCATGGTAAGGCGACACCCGTGGGAATATCGTGCGTGAGGCCGCAAAGTGATATGAGGTGTTACCGGCTAGATCGATGTGACTTGGAATCGGGGTCCTGACAGCTTTGGTATCAGAGCCTGACTGCCTGTAGGATTACCAAGCCAAACTGGTCGAAGTTGAGTCTAGAAATGCTTTAGTTATATAAGGGAACTGATTGTGGAAGGGAACGTAAGGCTCTTTTTACTCCTTTACCTTATGGCCTTCTGATCTGAGTCATCCTCTTCTTTTCTACGGGGATTAAGAACTAGGCCTTCTCATCTATCTATCAGGATGATGTGTTACCAATCCATAGACTTATAGAATTGATAGTTTCAAGCCTCAGTTTAGTTCCTACTACTTCCATATGTTCATAATTGGTCTCAGAACCTTGATATTGTGATGTTGAGTGGTTATGCCACCATTTTTGCAGGATGTCTCAAATCATTTTGAGCATTTACAGTCGTTATGCTGTCCGAGTCATCTCAGGTTTCTAAACAATCTGATGCATTTGCAAATCCTTCCTCCCAGTTCCCGATGTCCTTTTGGGCCAGTTTAAGCAAACTAATCCGTCTGTTGAGGTACTCCGCTGCCTAGGCATTTATGTTGGAGCTATTATTATGACCCTAGGTGTCTAGAGTATCACCTGGTAATCTAGCAATGCTTTGCATCCCCAGTGTGATGATTCTGGCCACCATTCTTGAAAGCATCCCGTGATGCCATTTAGTAGTAGATATTCTATTCCTGGGTTTTTGAACTCGAGATTCACCCTACTTCATGTCGTTAGTATTTTCTAGTTCCCTTAAGATATTAGTAACCTTTGCGATAGTCCTCGAGGTCCGCGGTATTTCCTTCTTCCAAATACCATGAACCATTAAGGCAGAAGTTCTTTGAACCAAAAGATCACTATTAGATTACTCCTGAGGAGTTCTCCATTCATAATTGTGATTCTGCCAGTTCTACCTTTCTGCATGGGTTATCCAGAAGAAAAATGTTGAACTCGTTCGACATACTAACCCATGAATCCACAACTCAAAATGTTATATGCTCCTTGAGTTGTCCATTCTCAGCCGTATTCCGACCATCATCTATAAATTGATAGTCAGGAATAGTTGTGCATTCATGTTCATCGATGCCTATTATTCTTGTGGTCCGTCAAGCCATTCTATTTTAGAATGACTAGGAGAAACAAACTCCAGTACCTCATCCATATCCAGGATTGGGTCAAAGTAGTTGTGTTCTACAGATCAAATGCCATCCAGCTTTTGCTCTGTTCTACCCTGGAGTATTACCCCTTTTATGTCAGGACTGTCATGAGAATTGCACCACCTCTTATGAATTCTTGACGCAGTAATACTTCTTGCCATCATTGTTCATTCCTCAGTTCCGTGTTATTATAACCGGAATGCCGACAAGTGAACCATGATGTGTGAAAGCAATATTCCTAGCAACTTTGTTGCTTGGTAGTTAATGGACAATACTCTCATTCTTAGCGTGCTGGTAATTAAATCACCATCCTAAGATTGATCGTGCTACCTAGTCCATATTTCCGGGTGCACTCATCGACCAATGAGTTAGAACTGTGATAATCCCTCGCTCCTTGATCATATCGTCTTGCCCTGAAAAGCAAGATTGTTCTCGAGCTTAATAACATATCGGTGGTTCGTGATTTTCCGAATATCTTCTCGGAGGTATCACCCGGTTGTCACCTAATCGCTATGTTGAGTTCGTGATCAAGTTGGTTTCTTGTAGCCACCCTCTTCTCCAGGAATCTGTGTTGGATACCCCTGAGCTAGTTGGTTAAGCTTAACAACAACTTGGAGAGTTGGAAGATAAAAGCTTGTCCTACCATGCTCATCCCTAAGGGATATCTTGTATCTGTGTTGTATCAATTGTCGGCGCTATTGCCTTATCAATCCCTTGATTTGAGTGTGGGCTATCGTCAAATCAAATCAGAACCAATGATGTTCGTAATGTTGTCTTACTATTGGTTGATCCCTCGAGCATACACCATTAAATCTTTTGGTCTGACCAATGCTATCACCTTGTTCACATGATGGTGGAAGTCCAGTGATATGGAGATTCCGATGAGTTGCTGTTGAGCCCATCAGCAGCATTTTGTCTCCCCCATGATTCACGTTGAACATTACACTAGTGTTGGAAACCTTATAAGCATTGCCCTCATGTCCCGATCATGAAGCATATGTCCAGTTGAAAGATGTGACTTCCTCTAATTCGTGTGCATCTGATGTAAGTTGCCGCCGTGAATTCGAGAAAGTTTGTTTTTGCTTCCTCTGGAATCAGCCCAAGTCAGTCATGCATGTGCGAAGTATTCTATGGTCTGATAGACTGATCATCTACATTCTATACGTATCCCTAGCACACCAAGCCACTGATTGATTTGTTCAAGGAGAAGAAGTTTCTTCTTAAGAGTTAGACCTACGCAAGGACTTCGATATCCTCGTTGATGGTTCCCCCTGAACTCGGTAGTGTTTCATTTTAAGACTACCAGGTTACCATGCCTGTCTAGGACAACGTGTTTACATGCTTGTAGCAGAACCCACTCATGTTTTGGAGCTTACTACCGTAGTTCATTCCCCCGAGAATCTCGCAATGTCATCTCGTCGATTTGTGTTGCAAACTTTCATTTCTTTCTAGTCTTGATGAGTCTGTAATATCCTGACACCAACCAGATTTGAATCTCAGGCAGATGTGATGGTTGGGACGTTTTCCCAAGAGCTATAATATTGGTCTCTCTGTAACCCGGTAAAGTGGATGTCGTGGCCAACACACCTAGCCAGAAGGCCTATTATTGTAGTAGCTTGGTTGAAGAAGTTGGTCACCTCCCCATAAGGATCTCGCAGGATCTGCCTCCGTAGTTATTCCTTATGGATTCTTGTGCTCCCGAAGTCCGACCTTTTACTTGATGTCCTAGATACCAAACCGTATCAATAAATGGGTTATCCTAGCACATCAAGGAGAACATTAGAAGCGGAGTGCTAAATGTCTCTCGGTCGATCATCCAGATTTTGTTCCCTTGGCCTCACTAAGGTGAAATCTGAGAAAGTCTTATCTTCCTTTGCATCTGCATTATCCATCACCATTCATCATGGTGGTATGTTGTGTTGCCGGGATCCTTGACATGGATATTGGTAAAACCTTGATGAATATGGAGATGCTCAAGTTCTTGAGAGCACGCGCAAGCACCAGGTTTTACCGTTGGCGTTAACTGGGATTTGCTTCCAGTTTCCTCGGTTATGTTATAACCTTTTCAAACAGTGGACTCACTCTCGACTGTTGAGTTCTTCCCCAGTTACCAGAATCATTCCCAACATTTGTATTTTGTTCCTAGCTTGCACCTCAGTAGTTGTTGTTCAGGATCATCTTCAAAAGTGGACTTACCATGGGTCTCATCCATTTCCGATGATAAGGAAAAATCATCCATTGCGTTGTCTTCAACAAGATAGTCCACATCATCCATTCTAGTCGGAGTATGCCATTCTTCGAACTTCTTCAAACGATCATTGTGATTGCCTTAGGCTGGTATAGAGAGTTTCATTGATCTTTGTATCAAAAGTAATTCTTTTTGCCACTTAAGGGAATAGTTCTTCGAGTCACCTTCCCCGAGGTGCCCCGTTTTGGAATCATGGCAATTCCCCTTGCTACTTTGAAACCCTCGTCATATTGTTTCTTCTGTCGCTCCTGATGCAAGTTTTGCCTCTCAGCTCCAGAGATGTTTCTATGTCTCATCCCATGAGTTGATCTTGTGATCATCAAGATGATCCTAAGTTGCTCGAACCTCAAGAAGATCAATTCTTCTAAAAAAATTCCCTTTCTTCTTGTTGTCATGTTGGATGTAGTTCTCAAAGCAAGACGTCAAGATCAATGTGATGCAATATATCGGTATCTTTGAGAAGGGCAGTTCGATCGAGAAGATTGTGATAGTTTTGTGACCCCTCTGTCTTCTTACTACACTTCTTGAATCTCGGGACGAGATTCTTGTTTAGTGGGCGTGAGTTGTCACAGCCCTAGAAATCTTCTTGTAATTAGTGGCATTGCATCCATGCATCATTTTCAACTTCTATTAATTTTGAAATGGGGACTGATAAACCCTAGCAGCAAGTGAAATACAACTAGGGTCAAATTAAATCTTTTCCATCTACCCAAAATGGCTTTTAGAAAAGTTCATCAATTTTTGAATGGGTGAAAACTTCTTCCAAAAATGATGCACACATTTCTAGGACATTTCTGGATTTTGGAGTTAATTCATACGTATTTGAATTTGGACAATTAAATGCTATATAATATCTTAAATGTCCAGATAATTCTGAACTTAAGTGAGGGCTGTTGGAAATATTCCATACAGAGCCCACAATTATTTTCAGGGTTTTTGAAAATGCCTTAGCATTTTAATTAAGTCAAAACAATTTCAGAAAAATAGAAAACAGAAACTAAATAAAAGAGAGAGAGAGAGAAGGAAGCAAACCCAGGCCTCACCTGTGCTGGCCCAGCCCACCTGGCCTGGTGCCAGTCATCCCTAACCTCTGCCAGTAGGCAGAGGAGGGACAGCACACGCGCGCGCGAGGCGCCACGCCTCCTCCTGCTTGCCGCCGAGCCTCTGGACGCGTGGGTGAACGCCTCGGCGTCGTCCTGATCCACCCGACCTCTCTCACTCCCCCCGCTCTCTCCCTCACCTCCGCACCTCGGACCGAACGTGCCTGCCGCCGCCGACGAGCACCACTGCGGCCATCGCCTCCCCCTCGTTCCCTCGAGCAGCCCAGAAGCACCGCCGCGTCCTCCCCTTCCTCTCCACCGAGCCGCGCCCCGTCGGAAGCCGTGCAGCATCGCCTTCGAGCTCTTCTTCAACCTTCGGCCGCCGGCGACCTCGTCTTCGATTCGCCGCCGTCCGTGCTTCCCCGGCCTCAACTTCGACTCCGTTCGACCCCTCTGTGAGCCTCCGTCGTTTCCCCCTTGTTTTCCCTCTCCAACCCTTCCTCTAGCCGTGTTTTTCGCTGGAGACCGAACCGCGCCGCCGCCGACCCTCTCGCCGCCGTGGCCACAGCCGCCGCAACCTCCAACCGAGCACACCCACGTGCTCACCGCGCCGCGTAGGTGCCGTAGGAGCCAAGCACGCCACCCCACGGGCACCGTAGCCCCGCTCCCAAGTGCACCCGTACTCCATCCGCCGCCACGAGCTCGATTCCGGCGAGCTCGCTCCACCCCAGCTTCTCCCACTTGCCCCACTAGATGCGCGCGAGCCTCAGCTACGCGTAGGACCAAACCGCAGTCGATTTGGTCGCCTGTGGGCGATTCCCGAAGCCCTCCGCCGTCTCTGTCATCGCCGGCGACGAGCCGTTGACCTGGTCCGACGGGTTTGACCCAGCTTGACCGGGGTTTGACTTTCTCCTGACTCACTGACATGTGGGCCCCAGGCCACTAACTAAACTAGGATTAGTATTAGTTTAACACAAACTAACTTTAGTTAGTTAACTAACTACTGACCAGTGGGTCCCACTGGTCAGGTTTGACCTGGCCAGCCATAGTTGACCTGATGACGTCACTCTTACGTCATGCTGACGCAGTAAAACCTTTTCTGGATTTTAAATAAATCTAAATGATTTATTTATTTCAGAAAATGCCTAAAACTTCTAAAAATCATAGAAAATAATCTATAACTCAGAATGAAATAGTTTATATATGAAAAATTATCAGAAAAATTCAAGGAATCTGTTTATGGCATTTTCATGCATGTTTGAACAATGTTTGTCCCCTGTTTTGGACAAAACAAATAAATGGCATTTAATAAAGCACATATGGAGTTTGAATTTGAACCTAGTGTTCAAACCAACTCCATTTAACTTGTTGCTAGTTGCATTAGGCCAATCAACAGCATATTGCCATGTCACATTCATGCATCATATTGGTGCATGGCATTGATTGTGTCCTTCCCTGTTTGCCGGTAACCGTCCCCTCTCGGTAGACGCTGCTCCGACGCTGTGATCGTTGACACTGATGAAGACTCAATGTTATCTTCAGAAGTGCCAGGCAAGCAAAACCCCCTTGTTCATTCCGATACAACCCCACTCTCTTGCTCCTGCTCTCTTTTACTGCATTAGGATAACAACAATTTATTTGTTACTTGTTGCGGTAGTTGAACCCCTTATCCTCTGCTTGACCTGTCATTGCCACAGTAAATAGATGAAACCCACTAGCATGAGTAGGAGTTGTTTGAGCCCTGATGTGCCTACTCATTCATGATTGTTTGTCATGCCTGCTATTGCATAGAGTTGCGTCAGTTCTGATTCATCGGGGATGAATCAGAGGTGTGTAAACATGTCCTATGGTGTCTGAGCTAAGTGTGTGAACACGATTTGGTAATGGTAGTGGTGAGAGGCCATGTAGGAGTACATGGTGGGTTGTCTCACTGAAACCGTCCTCAGGAACTGAGTTTTGTGTTTGTGATCCATGAAACAGCCAGTACCACACATTGGGCCCTGAAATATGACCCCGCTCGACTTATTGACCGCTCTCGTCCTCTGTCCAGGAGTTGCAACTAGTTTCTGGTGTTTGTAGGTTATGTGTTGGCGGCCGTGCGTAGCGCTGACCCTAGGGGTGGGCTATGATGCGGTAGATACACTGTGGCCGGGTATGCCGGGTGCCCGTTTGGCGTCTCGGGACCCTATACACATCGTTTGGGGCCATTGAGGACACCCCGGACGGATTTCCTTGCGGATGGAACCCGAATAGGCGATAAACCTGGACTAGAGACTTGTGTGGTTAGTCAGGTCGTGGTCTACACCCACGTCGGCTTTCGCTTGAAGTCTGCCGAGCACATGTCGTGTGCAGACGCTAAGTGGTGGAAACATGTGTGACGAAGTACACCCCTGCAGGGTTATAAATGATCTATTCGAATAGCCGTGTCCGCGGTAAAGGACTTCTGGGTTGCCTATAACAGTTCATAGACATGTGGAAGTGGATACTCTAAAACTCGCAAGATAAGTGTGAGTGCTATGGATGGCGTTCTCGTAGGGAGACGGGAGCGGACCCATAGTGGTGTATTGATATGGTGAATGTCTGGACTCGTGTGCGCCACCTCAAAAGAGTTACTTGCAGTCGTAGTTTAAGATAGCCACCGAGTCAAAGCTGGCTTGCTGCAGTTAAACTCCACCACCCCCCCCTTTGTTGATACCGATGCATATGTAGCTAGTTCTGATGTAAGTCTTGCTGGGTACTTTTGTACTCACGTTTGCTTAATTTATGTTTTGCAGAGAGACTCCAGTCTCGCTAGTAGTTTCGTGTGGTCTTCGACGTTAGCTTGATACCTCAGCTACAATCTTGTGCCCTCGGCAGGATCTGGTAGATAGTCAGGCTTCTTAGCCTTTTCCATTTGTAGATGTCTGTACTCAGATATGTTAAGCTTCCGCATGTGCTTGAATTGTATGCTATGATTGTTGGGTCATGAGACCCATGTTTGTAATATCTCGCTCCTCGGAGCCTAATGAATAAATACTTGTGTTGTATAGTTATGTTGTGATGCCATGTTGTATTTACACATATCGAGCATATTGTGTGTATGATTGAAATGCTTGGTATGTGTGGGATACGACAATCTAGTTGTTTATCCTTGGCAGCCTCTCTTATGGGGAAATGTAGTCTAGTGCTTCCATGAGCCATAGTAGTCCGCTACAGCCCGGTTCACCGGAGTCCTGTTAGCCCAGCACTACTGCTCAGGACACTTGACTGGACGGCATGTGTTTCACTTCGTTCCTGTGTCTGTCCCTTTGGGGAAATGTCACGCGGTGACATCCGGGGTCCTGCCTAGCCTGCTACAGCCCGGGTTCCCGGAGTCCTGTTAGCCCAGTGCTACAGCCCGGATTCACACGCTGCTGATCGACACGCTCGATGTGATTCATGTATGCCTGTCCCCATAGGTTAGTGCCGCTTTGGGTTCATGACTAGCCATATCGGCCCGGGTTCTCTGTCATATGGATGCTAGCGACACCATCATATACGTGAGCCAAAAGGCGCAAACGGTCCCAGGCCATGGTAAGGCGACACCCGTGGGAATACCGTGTGTGAGTCCGCAAAGTGATATGAGGTGTTACCGGCTAGATCGATGTGACTTGGAATCGGGGTCCTGACAAAGAAAGAGAGAGGCTACTTCATTTTTGTGTGTGCAGGAGAAGAATAACCTGATAGGTGGGGTGAGTTTTGCGATGCATGAGAGATGGGCATGTTTTTTGGGCGTGACGAGATGTGGTAGGTCGACTTCACTTGACCGTCCATGACACTGACAAGTGGGCTCTCAGTTACTAATTCCTCTAAGTCTCTCACTAACTTGTGGGGTCGGCCTTATATGAGTCCTACAAGGAGTACCTCCATCTGAGGTGTGAAAATGTGGTAGGTGGACTTCAAGCTCATACTGACATGTGGGCTCTCAAATAGTTCCTCCAAGTATTTGACTAACTTGTGGGGTCGTCCGCAGATGAGTTCCAGATCTCTCTCCATCTAGCATCGGTAGCGACAGGCGAGCTCTCCAAAGGAAAGCCAATCCTGATCCCTCCACAGAGTTCGCTCGTCACTAAAAAATTATCGGTCTCATTCATCTCACTCGCCGTGGATCTCCTGTTCAGGTAATCCATTGCATTCTCACCATGATTATGCCACCGATTCAATGTTTGAACAAAATAAATTACCGGTGCTAGCCGTTCTGCGGGCTGCGTACACACCGCATGTCCGCAACACAGCAGGTGGGCGCGATTTGAATATCGGTTCCGCATCCAATTATCTTCAGCTGGTCCATGCTCAAAATGTTGCGCCGTCTTAACAGCAGAGGGGTTACGGATTTAAAATTAGGACTCAGCTAACCTCACTTTAACCATGCAAACTGCATGCTTGCGCCATGGCTTTGCTAACTTGAGTTATATCTCCAGCCATGCAAAACTGAAGCACTCGTCTTAGCTAACCAACTAGAGACAGGTCAAATTATTTGTATAGATCCGCAATCTATAACATAGATCCAAAGGATTTACGTCCGTTTTTGCAAAGCAGTTACTAACTCAGAGTTAGAACCCGTCTTAGCTAACCAGCCTGTTGATGATAGTCTCACATGGACTGCTAACAACTGTCTTACATAGCTGACCTGATAACGATGACGTCTCATGACCTATTATGTAGAGTTCGATGAGATGGATTCCACCCAACAGCTGTCGGAGACTCAGTCTCAGTCTGTCGATGGCACGGAGATTGTCACCCAAGATTTCATGGTTCATGACCAACTAGAGACAGAGAGACTAAGGATCGAGTTAAAACATGCAGCGCACAAAAAGCTTGTTGAGGAGTATAGGACAAAGAAGTAGCTTGCTGCATCGAAGTAGGTGTTTTTTTATCATGCATCTCGCATGTGTCATTGAAATTTCTTTGGGAATCAATGCCTCTCATTTCTAGCTGCATTTTTAATCACGGCTTAAATATTTATCTCTGTTTTGCCGACTCAGCATTTATATGTAAGCTTCTGCCAGAAAAAGCATGTGGTTCAACAATAAATTTGCTAAAGGCCATTTCTTATCTCTGTCCGCAGTGCTGCTGCAATGGGTGAATACGAAGAAGAATTCAGCACAAAACTTAGCTTCCAGAAATTCATTTCTGTCTGTTAAAAGCTAACAGAACCACAGAAACAGCTAGTCAGAGATATTGATTTTGGGTACCTACTAGATCTGTGTTGTCGCGAGGTTCCAAGGTGTTTCGTTCGCTGGCTTGTCCGCTATTTTGATTGCCCTTCCAGGTGTTTCATACTGCCTAGTGGATACAGATTCCTTATCAACTCGTACACCATGCACCGGATCTTAGGAATTCCACTAGGCGGGCACATTATCCCTAGAAAATGCTCAGAAGCTTTCAGATGTCAGGTTAAGTCTGAAACTCGGTGTGCTGGGCATGCTCCAAACATCGGAGAGTTAACTGATCTCATAACCCCAGAGCTGACAGGAGAAGTGTTTCAACGGGTTTTTGTGATGTTTGCAACAACGGTATTTCTATGCCCAACGACATATGATTGCGTTAGCCCCGACTATTTAGCCGCTCTAGAAGGACCAGCAAGTAACATATCATCATATGATTGGTCCAATGCTGTCACAGAGAAACTGGTGACATCACTCTAGACCTTCAAGGATAAAGGATTCGCAGGCACCCTGTGTGGCTGCCTCCTGATACCAGTGGTTCATTCACTAACTTGTACACTTCTTTATACCCACAAGCAGCTACAAGAACATGATTAAATTTTACCTCTTCCTCACTTGCAGATAACGTATTTTGAGTACCTGGATACAAAGATTATGGACCTGGAACCTGACACTCCTGCAAGACTTGTCATGTGGGACACAGAGGCCATTAAGAATTATGCTAACATAGACAGCCTGTCAACGGAGGACGGAATTTTTGGGAAACACACGGTGAGTCAACTTTTCATCATTTTCCTTTGGCAAACTTTTCGACTCAACATAATGATTTAGCTGTCATATATTAACTTGACTTGACTGTAATTTTTTCCTTCCACATGACAGCTGAAAGACATTAGGCGCACACCTTTCCAACCACCGCCTGGCTTTCAGGCGCCATTTTTCCAAATGAGTCCCAGACTAGAAGCATACATAGAAGAATTTGTGCCTCAAGAAAAACTTTGTTCCGTAAGTGATTTCCAGCTTCTACACATGATTTTATGTTTGAAATGATGTTCCCTAAGTTTTTACGAAACAGATACATGTCCTATTGTGTTCATCCAGACAGTTTCATATACTACGTTAGTTGTGCTTTTGTGTTAAAACCAGAAGTGCTTCCTATAGGACGTTAGATGTGCTTCTGTGTTAAAAACAGAAGTGCTTCCTATAGTACGTTAGTTGTGCTTTTGTGTTAAATATAAAAGTGCTTCCTATAGTACCTTAGTTGTGCCTTTATGTTAAAACCAGAAGTGCTTCCTATAGGATGTTAGCCGTACTTTTGTGTTAAATATAGAAGTGCTTCCTATAATACGTTAGCTGTGCTTTTGTGTTAAAAACAGAAGTGCTTCCTATAGTACGTTAGTTGTGCTTTTTGTGTTAAATATAAAAGTGCTTCCTATACTACGTTAACTGCGCATTTGTGTTAAAACCAGAAGTGCTTCCTATAGGACGTTAGCTGCACTTTTGTGTTAAATATAGAAGTGCTATACTACGTTAGTTGTGCTTTTGTGTTAAATATAAAAGTGCTTCCTATAGGACGTTATCTGTGCCTTTGTGTTAAAACCACAAGTGCTTCCCATAGGACGTTATCTGTGCTTTTGTGTTAAAACCAGAACTGCTTCCTATAATATGTTAACCGTGCTTTTGTGTTAAATATAAAAGTGCTTCCTATACTACGTTAACTGCGCATTTGTGTTAGATATACAAGTGCCTCCTATAGTACGTTAGCTGTGTTTTGGTGTTAAAACTAGAAGTGCTTCCTATAATACGTTAGCCGTGCCTTTGCGTTAAAACTAACAATGCTTCGTATAGTAAGTTAGATGTGCTTTTGTATTAAAACAAGAAGTGCTTTCATATAATACGTTACCCGTGCTTTTTTGTTAAAACTAACAGTGCTTCCTATAGTACGTTAGCTGTAATTTTGTGTTAAAACTAGAAGTGCTTCCTATAATACGTTAGCTGTGCCTTTGCGTTAAATATAGAAGTGCTCCCTATAGTACGTTACCTGTGCTTTTCTATTAAAAATACAGGTACTTCCTATAGAACGTTTACTGTGCCTTTGTATTAAATATAGAAGTGCTCCCTATAGTACGTCATCCGTGCTTTTTGTGCTAAAACTATAAGTGCTTCCTATAGTACGTTAACTGTGCCTTTGTGTTAAACAAAGAAGTGCTTCCTATAGCACGTCAGCTGTGCCTTTGTGTTAATTGTAACACTGCTTCCCTACGACGGGAGATCAACCATGCTTTGTAAGGTAGGTCGACTGCGCTCTTTCAAGGAATGTGTTCACCATGATTCATGGACTTTGTTAGCCGCGCTTCCCGCAGCACACCATGTGTCCTTCTGCGCACATTATTCCATGCCCTTTCTGCAATTATTGACACAACGTATAGTAGTTCACAAGATATTTTTCATTTTCGGTATTAATAACTTATTTTCATTCTCGGTGTTAATAATATCTGATGGTTTTTCTTTCAATTCTAGACCAAGATGAAAATTGCCAAAGTTATCAATGAAATGTACACAGAACTTTTCTCGCGGTTTCAACCAGTTCTCGAGCAGAAATTGGAGAAGCTCCTTTCACTTGGTAGGGATCTTAGTGCAAAAGAAACCAAGACCAGAGACCAGGGCGTTTATTGTAACTTGCAACAGGACAACTCAAATGAAAAAGAAACTTTTTCATCACTCCCTTCAACATATTCTACGCTTCCAAGTTCTAGCACGACAAGCAGTCAAAGTTCTTCCAGCAGTGGCTCAACCAGTGTCCTTCATGCCACATCATACTCCCTGGAAAATTTAAAGGGTTGTTGTGATACCCCTGACCCAGAATCCCGGAATCCGTACGAAAAAGAGCAGTCCCAAATTCGTCTATCTTCACACCTAAAATCATCAACCCAGATTAAGTTGCTACTGGAAGTGAACATGATCGACCACAACAAAGAGGACATTGATGAACAAGCCAAGATTCATCTGGACAAGGTTCATAACCATCTGCACAACTGCCTTAATGGCTTGCCGGTCCATGAGCCCTTCATGTCAACAACCGAGATGCTCGAGAGCGGGGCAATTATAATGACAGGTGAAAATTCATCTGAGTGTTCTGCACCGATTGAAACCCAAAAATCTGCTGGAGGATCCACAGACCACAACTCTCTGACAAACCCACTTGAAAAACTCTTGGAGGAAACAGCAAAACCTACTGCAACAGAAACATTAGCCTCGCACTTTGCGGTTGACAAACAATTACTGACTGATCCAATCCCGACAGATACACTTAGAGCACCTGTTTATCACGTTTTGAAAACTTCACCAACTACTGCACGGTCCAGCGGTTCTGACAGCGCTCACAACAACTCTTCAACCAACACAAAAAGACTCACTGTATCCCAGCCTGCACAAAAATCAAACAATGTCACTGGACAGCGTTCTTCTTCGCTACAGGAAGATAAGGTCCATCTTGTTTCAACTTTGAGTGACGAGAAGAACATTGCTGAAACAGAACGCACAAGAGCTATTTCCTCCCTTCCTCCTATAGTAGAAGTCCCTAGTAATTCTGCCAGCGGTTCTGGCTCAGTACTAGACACGGGAAAAGCAATTCCATCCACTAGTGATGCTCCACTGGTTGCTGCACCATCTGTCAATGCAGAAGACAATAACATTGTAGAAGAACATGAACAGTGTACGAAGCAACCACCTATTGATCCCATAGACAGCGTCCCTATTACCACAAGCGCACATCCGCCAGAACCGGAACTACAAATGGCACCTCACAAGAGGTCCTTAAAGCAGTCAGAAGATCCAGGTAACAAGAGTACATTGCCTCCTATGAAAAGAGTTAGGATACTGGAGCCTCCACATAATTCAACAGAAACTGCAAACAACCAGTCTCTACAAGCTGACAACCACAGAAGCCTCCTTAATTGTGGATTCATTGATGATGATCAAATATGGTCTGACCCATCTATCTATGAACAACTTGACAGAGTCATTGAACAAAAAAAGAAACAACCCTTTCATAACCAAGTAGCATCACAACAATGCCAACCTGATACTGTCTCACACTTGGCCAATAATTCAAGCTCGTCAGCTAGATCTTCCCTTTCTCACTATCCAGAGCCACCTATACCCAGCAGATCGGGATCAATGTCAGGCGGTAGCCACCCCACACAGGCCTTTGATACGTCATACTCTACAGGTTTAACTCAAACTGTCTTGTCCCAAAGTTTACCAGCAATTCCCTTGTCCCAACACTACAACCAACCAGCTCCTAGTATCAAAAACCACTTCTACTGACATCCTGGTGCTCAGAATAACGACAGTTCAAACAAAAGCCAGCGCTCACCATATGCGTGGAACAACCAAAGTCACACGTAGTACCAGCAACAACCCACTGTCCGTGATGCCCACTACCCCCAACACAATGATGCTCAGAATAACAACACTACACGGTGCCAACAACGCCAACCTCAAGAGCAGAACAATCAGCAACCACACAGAGGCGGGTCTAATGGGAAAACTTACAGTGCCTTGCAACAACAGTTCAACAGCATGCAGTATTCCGGCCATACTCTCCAGCATTTTCCAACAGATATTCCTTCAAGCTCAATCGGTAATCCAACAGTCAGAACATTAGAACTGCGCATGCAGCACCAACCACAACGCCTAATGTTCCAAAGAAACAATAATATAATGAGGGTCGTCTGCAAATTAGTAATGGTCAATTGAACTCCGGTGTTCATGTCTTCCAACCTCACTAACATCATTCTAAGCTAGAACAGACTCGATTCACTGACCAAGGGAATGACCATCAAGATCACTGCCAACTTTTGGAAATAAGAGATTCCATAGACGAGGAGAAAGAAGTGTATGAAACAATCATCGACAATACGCCAGTTGTCAAGCAAAATGAAAGGTAATGAATTCATTGTTCCTGTTACAGTAAAGTTTTGGTCCCTTCGTTTAATAATGCTAATCGTTTCATCTTATCTTTAAAAAGAAAATCTTACGATTTAAAATTCATTTGTTTTTTTACAGCAAGAGGATATTCTCCATCGATCGACGTTGGGCCGATCAACGAACTTTAGGTTTGTCAATGAAGGTATACGGATATATCCACTCATTCGTGGTCGATGCTTACTCAGCATTGCTGATGAAAGAACAATTCTACGCAACGCCAACATTTGTGCACAAGCATATAATGTACATGGACGCTTCTGTAAGTTCTTCTTTCTCATAAATAATAATAACAAACCACAGTTACTACTACTACCACACTGAGTGACACAGCTACAATTTTCTGCAGGATAAATTTAAAGTTCTAGGAGCAAGCACAGAACTACTCAAGGAACAGATTGTGGAAAAAACTATTGGGTACAGACTGCCCAACAAATGTAACATCGTGAGTTCACCCTACTCACTCTATCTGCCCAGTTTTCATCTTTGATTCTACAAGTTTTTCTTGTTACAATGATATTTCCCTGTCAATTGTTTTAGGTCTTAATACCTGTGAGAAAGGATCCACATTTTATCTACCTCATCATCGTGAATCTTGCAATGCGTCGCTTCGAAATTCTATGTCCTTATATCAATTGCAACGGTATAAAGGAACACTCGGACATTGTCATCGAAAACTTTAAGAGAGCTTACCATTCTGCTTAAAAAAACTATCCTCACACCATGGCCTCCTTTCATGTCAAACCTGTGCAGAGTGTATGTAACTCAGACAGAGAGTAAGTTTCTTTTATCTGTAGCTCTACCTCATTTAAACCATGCATCTTTTTGTTCCACTACACATCCCATAACTACTGTTCACCTTCTAATCATAGACATTAATGATCTCAATTTTCAGGGATGACAGTGCTATTTACACCATGCATTTGATGCCGCTCAATAATATGAATAATAATTCATTTTTATCAATAATGTAAGTTCACTCTCATTGACAACACATCAACATGCATTCATCCAAGCCAGCTGAACATTAAGTTTTGCAATAAATTTTATTAATTTGCACGGTTATGTGTTTGCAGATCCATGTGAAACCGATGAGAGAACAACTAACTTACAAAATGATAACATCCAACCACAATGCGCGCCATGTATTTGAGGCACTGAGCATCGTCCTCGACAAGTACAATATCCGGCGCGAAAGAAGAAGAGTTGGAAGAACATGACTACTTCTTAAATTAGCCTTTATTTAGCTGGAGCCATCCGAACATTGTTTCAGCCAGCCATATCGACTCATATGTAATCACAACAATGTTTCACCTATTTTTGTGTCCATCCAAGATATCTGCTATGGATACCGTTAAACACAGCTGTGCGTTCAAATGGTCAAGTCTTAAATTCCTGAACAGCAAACATTTACAAATAAGAATCGTATTTTTTCCAAAAGTTCTAAACATGATATTCAACACATCACTTCCTTGCACTAGAACACCACTCACTTCAATAAGACATAATAAAAGAAACAATTGAAACACAGAGGAAAAACACTATCAATACGTAAGCATCTGATGAAGGAGCTAAATGACTCACCTCCAGTAATCCGGATCACAGAGGCACTGTCGTGCACCTTATCCACATAGAACGTGCCTCTCTAACCACGGACAACTAAGCTGACACACACAAGTGCGCCACCAGTTAACACAGGACCGTCCCCTCTCTATAGCTTAACATCGGTCCCTCCCCAAGCCAAATGAGTCATGGAAACACGACCGTGACTCAAGTTAACGAAATAAGAACCATCCTCTGTGATAGACGACTACCCTGAAAAAATACCAAAACAGAAGAACGACCGTGACTTCAACTGTAAAAGGTCTGTGACCTCACAAGTTTCAACAACGAGTCTCTCTCAGCAAATAAGTGAAAGCAAATATTTCGAAAGAAAGGCACGACCATGCCTTTGAGTAACATCGTAGACGTGCCTCTCCGAGCGAATGTGTAAGAGAAAGCATTTGCGAACAACAGACAGAACTCTGACTCAACATAACATAGCACATGCCTCCACTAACTAAAAAGTCATGACTTCACTAACAGAATAACTAGATAATATTACAGAACATACAACCATGACAGTGACTCATACTAACATAACGCAGTGCCTCTCCGAATTTAATACCGAAAGGAAAGATAACGCCTCTACCAAACATACGACAATGCATCCAATGCCTTCACGGCCATGCCTTTCAAAATCAAAGTACCACCATAGTAATAGAAAGACAGAAACGCAATTGTCGATAACACAATACTCCCACAACAAGTATCACACTGGATTTCCGTGCCTAAAACAGAGAACATATACTGAAACAGACAACATATATTGAAACAGACAGCAAAGTGAGAAAATCTGAAGAATCTTAAACACACTCAAGCTCTGCATAAAACCATTTCAAACACACAACCACAACCATATATTCAATATAAAAACAATCATGCCAAACACAGTACAAACACAAAGGAAAAGTAAAGCCCCTACCTGTCAGTGAAGAAGCTAGCAAACTAATAAGACCAGAGCGTGCCTTGCCTAAAACAAAAACAATGCCTCCTTGAACAAACGACTGTGCGCTACCTAGAATCACGAGAGTGCACATCTGAGTGCTCCTCTTAATACATCTCATCTTATACCAACTCATAGCAACAAATCATAGAGGAAAATATTCTTGAAGGCACCCAATCAAGGAAAACAAAATGGAACGAATAAACTTAAATTTCCAAACTAGTCAACTCCATCCGGTTCAAAATAAAACAACCACAATTACAAATTCATCAGTCTATGTAATACTACCCCATACAATAACTACCAAATAACCAATTCGTCACACAATCCATCATGCAAGCACTTCCACCTGGACTACTCCTCAGAAACGACCTCGCCATCTGAGATCAGGAAGACAGCGACGATGCAGGATGTCCCTCATCGACAGAAACCGGCGGTATAGCTCATAGCTCACATACCCTTCCTAAAGGAAAATCAAATTAAAACATGAATATACAAAAAAAACAAGTACTGTTCTAGCAACAAAGGCAGAAACTAACGAAAATGAAATCTTCACTTACAGTAGCTCCATATTTCAGGTGATCAAATCTAAGTGGCTTCCAATCCCAGTAGTGATGAAGAAGTTCTGGAAAAGAAGACTCCAGCTTCGAATAAGATTCATCAATGATGGCTCCTGCTAAGTCCTCCATGGAGTCCCTTTCTTTGCCGCCTTTGATCATAAACTTCTCTTGGATGTCGATATGGTACCCTTCTGGAATTCTGATGAAATCTTGAAAAGGAGCATCTCTAATATTCCTGACGCCCACACTAGAGAAAGTTATACCTCTATTCTCAAGGAAATCCTTCAAGGCAGGGCACTTCGTCCTGGCCCTGCAGAAGTGATAGAGAAAAACATGATTCCGCATAGCCAGATGCATGACAACGACTTTTCTATGCCCGTAAAAATCCTTTCGCGTGAACTCCATGCCGAGAACAACAAACTTGTGCTTCTCCTCGCGCAACCAGTCCTCGTACAAGCGAATGATCTCCTCCACCTTACCAGGCTCGTTGGTGTACCACACGTCGAGCTTTGTGTTACCATCGGCAACTATAGAATGGTACTCGGTGGTGTTCAAAAAGTGGTCCATGACAACGAGCAGCAAGGTGCCAATGGAGATTCCTAAGACCCTGCGACAAGGTTGGGGAGTGGCGAGGGGGCTGGGAACTGACTGATGTTCTGTGGCTACAATACGACGTGAAAACCTCACAAACACGGCCAGTATTTAACCTTGGTGAGGGACCTTTGGGTTACAATGTAAATTAACGTGTGAACTAGGAACAGCGAATAGACGGTTGTGCTTCCGAAGCTCATAAAACCATGCACTTCGTAAAGTCATGGCTGTGCACAAATATTTGATGCCGTGGAGAAATCGAGGAGCCTCTAACTTTATTTTACGGTAACTGACACACTAAATAGTCACATCGAACAGCCGGCACATTGGTCATCAATTCCTCCTTTGAAAAAAACCCACCAACGGAAGAATCCAATGAAGCAAACAAACAACCAGCCGTACGCCTTAGATCCGAAGGCCAAAACTCATCCGTGCCTCATCTAGCTAGATTCACAACATCTGTCCCTCGATAGTCAAGGCTGGTTTTAGGTGAGGCCCGGGTATGCAGGCACAACACGCACATACGTGTCTATCAGGCACGGGTATGCAGGCGCACGACGCACATACGTGTCTATTCCATAGGCACGGGTATCACCACAGGCACGTAGAGATACAGGCCGCAACTCGCCGTAAACACGTGAATGCAGGCAACAAAGGCACGGAAACGAAACCTCTACATGCACGTGCTTCGGCTTGGCAAGGCATGAATACAGCCTTGCAATTAACATTCTCGAGCCATGACTAGACACCCTCTGCGTACAGACATGGAATTGCAGCTTCTCCAACACACAAGCACGGTTTTCGAATTGGCATTATCGAGGCGCAGATAAAAATCCTCTGCATACAAATCATCTGGGTGCAAAAAAGAGAGGTGGCAGAGGCATCGGTAAGAACACTCTGTTCGAGAGGCACGGTTGCAAACTCTCAAGAGGGACATCCATGTGACACTGCAGACACATAGACGCGTGAAGTGTATCACATGAGGATACATCAAATGCAAGCAGCGAATCAACGGTAGAATTGAAAGAGACACAGTTTTAAAGTGACTAGAGGCAAGGACGTGTAGAAGCACGGGCACGACGAGTCACAGCCACCGCATCCCCTCACGGACAGGCATCTGGCACCACAGGCACGTAGAGTCACAGCCAGCGTGTCTCCTCAGACAAGCGAATGCAGGTACAAGACGCACAGAACTGCAGTGTATACAGGCACGGAATTACGACTTTTGTCGCACAGGTACGACTATCGAATTGGCGTTCTCGAGGCACGGGTACAAACCACCTGAACGCACAAAAGAGTGATGGCAGAGGCACGGTTGTGTAGTCTGAAGAGAAACTTCCGTGTGACACCACCACATAGAGACATCGCGTGTGTCACGTGAGGTACGGTCCCGAAGAACACAAAGACAGGAAACTGAAAAATGTTGCCTCGTACGTTACCAGACGTGCGTCTCTTGTGCGAATGTGTAAAACACAATAATACAAACACAAACAAACAGCGATGAATATAAGCCAAACAAAAAAACACGCTTCTCCAAACAATACATATGCGTCCCCTCACGGACTGGCACCAGAGGCACGTAGAGTCACAGCCAGCATGACGCCTGAGACACACAAATGCACGTACAGGAGACACCGAATTACAGCGTATACAGACATAGAATTGCGGCTTCTCATAGTTATCGAAGCACGGGTACAAACAACCTGGACACACAAAAGAGTGGTGGCAAAGGCACGGATGCGTAGTGTCAAGAGGAACTGCTGTATGAAACCAGCACGTTACACACATGGCGTGTCTCACGGATGTACATGCATAGACGGAAAGAAGCCACGGAAGTGAAGCCTGAACATACACGGATGAATGGATTCTCAAGGCACGGTCCTAAAGCACACAAAGAAACGAAACTAAAATGTTGCCTCGTATGATTGCAAAAAAAATGTTGCCTCGTATGTTAGCAGACGTGCCTCTCTTGTGCAAACATGTAAAATACAACAATACAAACACAATCAAATGGCACTGAGTAAAAGCCAAACACAAAACGCGCTTCTCCCAAACAATACATATGCGCCACTTCAA
This sequence comes from Triticum dicoccoides, assembly GCF_002162155.2. NCBI lineage: Eukaryota > Viridiplantae > Streptophyta > Magnoliopsida > Poales > Poaceae > Triticum > Triticum dicoccoides. The sequence continues at coordinate 100,761,385 of NC_041392.1, forward strand.
CAGGTTCTCTAAATATACATGAACTCGCGCAAACGTCAACAATGAACTTGTAACATGAAAAAACATAAGAAATTATATTCACATAACATGAGACGGTACTCCATAGGATTGAACTAAAAGTATTCATTAATTATACAAAAAAAGAAATGAAAGTCTTCCAGGAATCCATTCTGCTCACACCACCTGGACGATTATACTCAATTGGAGTTCTGCTCAAAAGCATCAACGGCGTCCGGGGTCGGGAAGACAACGAGGATGCATCATGTCCTTCATAGAAAGAACTCGGCGGTAAAGCTCGTAGCTGACATACCCATCCTAAAATAAAAAGCGGATGAGAATGAAGATATACGGTAAGCGGAAAAAGTACTGTTGTTGCAATAAAACAAAAATATAAAGACAAAATTTTCACTTACAATTGCCGCATATTTCAGGTGTTCAAGGGAAAGCGCCTTCCATTCCTAGTAGTCATGCAGACCTTGTGGAAAAGACGACTTCATACTCAAGTAAGATTTGTTTATGACGGCTCCTGCCAAATCTGCCATTGAATCCCTTAGGTTGCCTCCTTTGATCATGAGCTCCTCTTGAAGGTCGATGTGACACTCTCTTGGGATTTTGAGGTAACTGTTTGCGAGAACATACCTATCGTTCCTGACGTCGACACTAGCGAAAATTATACCTTTGTTCTGAAGGAAATCCTTCAGAGCAACGCACTCCGCCATGGCCTTGCACAAGTGATAAAAAAGAACATGCTTGCGCATCGCCAGTTGTATAACGACAACTTTTGTAGTACGATCAAAATAATCCTCTCGTGTGTACTCCAGATCAAGACCAACAAACTTGTACCTGTCCTCACGCGGCCATTCCTCATAGAGAGTAAGAATCTCCTCCACCTTGTGGGGCTCATTGGTGTACAACACATCGAGCTTAGTATTACCATCAGCAACTATAGAGAGACGCTCAGTAGTGTTCCTGAAGTCGTCCATGGAACCGAGGCTGAGACAACAATGGAGTTTGACTATGCTTCTCGTACGAGTCGAGGATGACAGGAGCTACCTGCACTTCTTTGGAGGGAATAAGACGCGATAACCTCCAGGAATAGACCACTATTTAACCTTTGGGTAGAGACGGCTGAGCTACCATGCGCCCATTTAATTTCTAAGGAAACGGTGAATGGACGATTGTGCTTCTGCAGCTCGTGAAACCATGCACTTCAAAAGTCACGACTGCCACGCTGTAATCGAGGAGCACCTAGATTGACTCTAGCACGATATCTGGCACAATGAATACTAACAATAAATAGCCATCCCATTGGTCACCAGCACATCTTTTGACCGAGAGAACAATGAGAGGAAGCAAACAAGATGACCCTATCATACAAATACTACACGGGGACTGAAGAAAAATAGAAGCACGGTTCGGCCAGCACAAAATCCACACGCGTGCCTCCACTTTGCTTTAAAGACAAACCTCAGTGATATCAACGGACGTGCATCTCTATGTCTGTCCATGCTTCTCACATACAAATAACTGTGGGCTATCATAGATATTCCCGCCTGAACCCAACGTACATAAAAACAGTGGCTCCTTGGGTCACCAACTGCTTGAAAAAAATTTGCAATAACAGAGTCATGAACCCTGACTCCATTCCAGATACAAAAGTGCCTCTCATTAGGAATCATCATGCCTCCCCTCAATTTGCCTCCCCCGACGTATCGACCATGCCTCTCCTACTACAACGACCGTGCATCTAATAACATCATCACCGTTCCTCTCCTAAAGACACACCCAACCATATCTGATTAAACATGTGATTAAAAAAATTAAAACACAGAAGCAGGAGTATGCTTTTTAGCATGTATAATGGTGCCTCGCAAAAAGTATGTGAGGCAGCATAGGCATGTAAAAAACTCCGCTCGGACGCAGCACAGCTGGACAACTATAATGGGAGGCAGCTGGACGAGTCAAACATCTCGTGTCCCCATAACACCTCGGAATACACGCACACCATCTACAGCCATCATTCATTCCATTTTGCAGAATAAAAAACAAAACAAAAAGCACTCATTACTACTCTTGCTCTCTCCCATCTCCTTTATATTTCAATAAGCTCTGACTCCCTTAGCCACAACACAACTCATTTGCCTTCTCCGTCGCTTGCTTCTAGGGTTCGTGCTTCTTCTCCATCTCCTGCTTCCAGGGTTCGTGCTTCTAACCCGCACACAATCGATTAATTTCTAAGCCATACTTATCTCATAGATTTCTAGCCGTGGGTGCTTGCCCTAAGCTTCCCATCACAAGCCATCTGCCTTATCCGTCCGCCTACTTTTAAGGTTCGTGCTTCTTCCCTGCACACAGTCTCATTTCAAACAAGTTATTGAAGAGTTTTTATTGGGCCTCTTGATTAACTTCCAAGCCATGCTTCTCTCGTAGATTTTGCTAGCCGTGTGTGCTTGCCCTAAGCTTCCCCTACCCAAATCTCCGTTTGTCAACCCTCGTTCTTCTTCTGTCACAGGTAAAAAGCATATGCATAAGCAGCATGCTCCGATCCGTATTTACATTTTACGTTTAGGTTTTTTATTTGATAGTTATTGAAGCATCAGATCCGGTACAACGACTTCATTCTCTAACGGAATATAAAAACCATTTGAAAATCTAAACAAGTGTTATAAACTCTGTCATACTGCTTTTCTCGAAGGAGTAGATGAGAAGATTTATGGTAAATTTGTAGTTGTTGCCTGCCTTCAATAGAGCTACCATATTTGAAGCTAGCCGTTGTCTACCTTCCATGTTGAAGCTTGTTTTTAAATTGTTATGATATTCTTGTTTTCTTAACATAGCTTTTCTGAAATATTTAGGTATGAATTGCCCTGCCTGCCGCCAACCAGGCGGCTCTTGCGAACCACACCCTGAAGTTATCCAGGAGTTTGAGGTTATTCTTGATGAAAATTGCTGGAGCCGCATGGTTAGTAAGCATCACTAACAAATTAGTTGCTTACAACAAAGTAAAAATCGTCATTGTCACTCATACCCCCTTGCACCTACACTAGGTCCCCCTGCTGCCACTTCTTTGCACCTGCCTTGTGTTTTCAATTTCCATTAGTTTGCTTGCCTATGCCCTGATTAATATAGTCCATTAGTTTATAATACAATTATGTTGTTATCTGTAATTCTTATCAAAAATTCATATCAAATTTAAGAAAACTTTTAACATTAATAGTATGCAAGTTCAAATTTATACTTACAGGTTGTTATTTGCACTATTTTTCCAGTATGTACCCTGTAATGTCAGAGCTTTTCTCGCTGAATACATTGAAGAAGAGAAGAAAGAAGCAAGAAAATTGCGTAAACAGCAGGTAGAGCCAGCCCTTCTTACACATGAAGGAAGGTCTTACAATGCTTTTTTAAGCATAGGGCAAACTACACAAAGTTCTGCGGTGGTGAGTGGAACATCTTTGCGGCTGATTATGAACTTCGTGCTGGAGACCGCATAGAATTTGAACTACCAGACGAGGGTCTCAATCTCGAAATACAAACATATCGAGATAACAAAAGGCTGCTTCCATTACCCACGTTGGTAGGTATTTAATATTACAAACATTACAGACTTATCTTCTTTCGCTGTAATTTTATATGCATGAATCGAACTGAATAATATTAACCCCGTGTTGGATGTAACTTTATCTAACTTTAAAAGCCTTTTCTTTTTCTAGCTCTCGGCGATCTTTCTTCTGATGATTTCGACCATGTTCACTGCTGTGTCTACTCTAAGGATATTGAGCTCACCTACGACCAGACACGATTCTTTCTACAACGCCTTTTCGGAGATACTTTCATCTGTTTCCGTCCATTTGTCCATGTCCTGACTCACACTAATACCAAAGACTACGTCATGGTTGGTTACAACTGTCCTTGTTAAAATACCAAAAGTATTTTGCTCATATGTAATATAAACAATACCGATGTAATATTGCTTATATGTAAAATTATAAAAAAAAACCTATTTATTCAAACCTAAAACAACAAAACTTTCGTTGTTCTCTTAATATGTTGTTTTATCTGTTTACACACAAACCTGAACATGCCAGGAACTATATTAGTTCGAATATGGAATTTCTTAATGTTTGTGCACTCACCATATTCAGACATCCTTTTATTTACTGCCCAAGTGACAAATCAACGGTTTTAATTTCTATTTAATTTCGATTTTCTTCTAGAAAATTCTGAGGAGCGTTGTCTCAACACTGAAGAGATGGGTGGACATGCCAACCAATGGCAGGGTAACCCTTGAAGCTCCTGATGAACATACACATGTCATCACTCCTTCATCGTACTACATCTCCAAAAACGACGACAGGATGGTAATACAAAAGTCTTCTTTCAGAGACTTCATATCAGCTGCATCCTTCGTTGAAAAGAACGTTGTTCTAATCACTTTCAAAGAGCGAAATGACCATTCTGTGTCCATCATCATTCAGCGCATCATATAGATTCTGTCGGAACCAGCACCTAAAATGGAAGCAAACAGTGCATCTCCTAGAATGTTCAACGCTCGTTTCATCATGATGCCTCTAGGAGCAAAACACTGATTACTATAAGTTTGCTAGATAGGATGGTAGAGTAATTTAACTATTATGGACCATGTGCTTGCTTGAACTATAGGAATATTCTTTTGCAACGTATGTAGCTCTTACAGACACTCAACTTGCTGTTTCAACCATTGGAATGATCCTTTAAAACAAATGTTGTTTGAACCATCGAAATGATTCAATCGAAAAAATGTAGTTCTTATCCTTTGAAAAGTTCACAATTCAAAAAACCAAAAAACAAAAAGTTTCATTTTCAAAAATGAAACGAAACAAGAATCAGTTTGTGATTCAAAACCTCTAGCAATACGATGTTATCAAACTTATTCAAACCATCTAGTGAAACATATCTCAATTAAAAACCAAACAGGACTACATTTTCAAGTCCAAACTATATTTAGTTCAACTTTTCCTAAACACACTTGTACACCGAATAACATAAAAACCGTGCCTCCCTAACCAAGGAAGATTATTAACTAAAAAAATGTTTCACAACAAAGGCACGACCATGCATCTGCTGAATGTTCTAACATTTACACGACTACTATCACAGCCAAAGATGCATCATGCAACGAATAAAAAAAATTCAATGAACAAAGACAAGTGAAAATCTAAAAAACAGATAAAAAAGCCTGTTTCCGAAATTGTATGCCTGGAACCGCCGCGTGACTAGCAACTGCTCTTTGGCGGTTTCCTTTTTTGCACGACAAAACAACCCTTTCACTTTTCCGACTCCATTTCATCCTCTTCCTCGAAAGTTTCTCGCCGGCCGTAGTTCAGCACCGCACACCTCTAGCCATGGACGACGGGAAACTAACAACATTCACCGAACACATCACTACCCACGGTACAACCGTGCTCGAGGTGGTGTACACCAATGACAAAAGGATCATGGAGCGGATCATCAACAAGTACGAAGAATGGCTAAAGGAGGAGAAGAACAAGTTCGTCAGCCTCGACCTCGAGTACACACGTAAGAGCAGTTACATACGACAAGGGATCACCGTCGTCCAACTTTCCATGCGCGAGCATGTCCTTGTATACCACTACTGCAGGTCCGAGCGCTCCCAGACGTTAGTTGACTTCCTGCAACAGAAAGCAGTAACTTCCACTAGCGTCGACACCAGGAACGACAAGACCATGCTTGCCCGTGCATGCATCAGAATTCCAGACAAGCACCAGTCGACATCCAGAGGCTATTCTGCATCAAGGTTGGTGGAGAAAGGGACTCCATGGCTGACCTTGCAGCAGCCATCATTGACCCCTCATACAAGAACATGAAGAAATCATTCCCAAAGGAGAAGCACCAGTTCTGGGAGTGGAAGCCACTTTCCCTGATACACCTTGAGTACGCGGCAAAGGACGGGTATGTTAGCTACGAGTTGTACCGTAGAATCCTAATCATCAAGAACGGGCTACGTCATCTCCACCAACAACCAATGAAAGAAAGACTCTGCCCACATAAGAGCAATGACGAGGGATCTTCCAGCGGCTGGAAGCGCCGGAAAGGAAACAATGGTTGGTAAATTGCGAGAAAATGGATGTCTACATTAAACTAGTAGGAACTACTATTATCATAATTTGGATTGCATGAACCTATGTTGTAAATATGTTTGTTGTTGCTCAAAGATGCTGTGTGTATTGTATTACTATTTTACGTTTGAACTTTGAACACAATGGTGTGCTCATGTACTAATTTGGATTGTATGAACCTATGTTGTAAATATGTTTGTTGTTGCTCAAAGATGTTGTGTGTATTGTATTACTATTTTACGTTTGAACTTTGAACACAGTGGTGTGCTCATGTACAAATGGATACTATGTTTTGCATGTCTAAATGCAATTAGTAAGTTATGTCTAAATGCAATTAGTAACTTATGTCCCAATACTGAGCAAGCATATATTGTATTCATGATTATAGAACGAGAGATATCTCGCACGATATTGTATTATAATTTTCATACTCAACCTTTACAAGATGCATCGTGCATTTACAAGAATATGTGATGATATCGTTGTAAACTCTCAGTACAATGCTTATTAAACATTGGCGTGAGCAATTCATAAATATTGCAGAAGATCATTCGGTACACAGTCACAAGCGACGAGAACTTTGTTACCTTAACCACATTGGAAAAAAAATCCTTGCCTCCATTTCACATCAAACACCGCTCCGTCCATTCAGAACATCCTAGCTATTGTACTCAGGTTCCTCTTCGTACACCAGTTCTCCACGATGCCACAAAACTACACTACTATGTGCAACTGACCTATTTACAAGCTTGACTCACTAAGTGTCTACTCAATCCATGCCTGTGGTGCCACGCACCCGTGATCCTAGAGACTACACACTTGTGCATCATTAACCAAGCCCCTCTAACCAGATATTCGGACCGATGCCTCTACTGCCGTACATCCGTGCCTCTAGAATCTTGACACCAGCAAGTGGGTTCAAAACCGTGCCTCCAGACAACCGTGCTTGTACTGACTGCAATGCCTCTGTTTGCTTGATCAATGTGCCTCACTTGAAACCCAAAGTAACTCTACATGCTCCGCACGCGTGATCACTGTCGGTGTCAAAACCGGCGGATCTCGGGTAGGGGGTCCCGAACTGTGCGTCTAGGCCGGATGGTAACAGGAGGCAGGGGACACGATGTTTTACCCAGGTTCGGGCCCTCTTGATGGAGGTAAAACCCTACGTCCTGCTTGATTAATATTGATGATATGGGTAGTACAAGAGTAGATCTACCACGAGATCAGAGAGGCTAAACCCTAGAAGCTAGCCTATGGTATGATTGTTGTTCGTCCTATGGACTAAAACCCTCCGGTTTATATAGACACCGGAGAGGGCTAGGGTTACACAGAGTCGGTTACAATGGTAGGAGATCTACATATCCGTATCGCCAAGCTTGCCTTCCACGCCAAGGAAAGTCCCTTCCGGACATGGGACAAAGTCTTCAATCTTGTGTCTTCATAGTCCAGGAGTCCGACCGAAGGTATAGTCCGGCTATCCGGACACCCCCTAATCCAGGACTCCCTCAGTAGCCCCTGAACCAGGCTTCAATGACGACGAGTCCGGCGCGCGGATTGCCTTCGGCATTGCAAGGCGGGTTCCTCCTCCAAATACTTCATAGAAGATTTTGAACACAAAGGTAGTGTCTGGCTCTGCAAAATAAGTTTCCACATATTACCATAGAGAGAATAATATTTACACAAATCTAATCTGCCGACGTATTCTGTAGCGTGACATCACACCACGGCCAAGTCTTTATTCGAATCGTTTTACTGTCCCACCTCAACGCGTTTAGCGAGGCGGTTTCCTTGGCACGTCTTGTTAAAGCAGAGATCGTGTCCCCTTATTCCGGGATTCTCATCAATACGGGTGTGGGTAACCCAACCGCGCCATTGACTACGGCGCTTGGGATATAAGCGAGTTTTACCAGGCTGGTGGGGGCGCATAGTCGCGTCCGCCCATATAAGGGGATAAGGATCCACCTTTTCATCCACGCCTTCTTCCTCCTATGCCTATCCATTTCTGCGCACTCAAGCTCTAGCGCCCAAGTCCGCACACCCCACCTCAACCTTCTCCAGCCATGTCCGGAGCGGGAGGCAAGTGGATGGTCTCCTCCGTCACGAAGGGACACATCAAAAGACTGAGGAAGGTCGGATACTTGTATAATGACATTGTGCACCGGCTTCCCGAAGAGGGGCAGCTCCTCCCCACCCCTAGGCCCCATGAGAGGGTGGTGTTCCTCCCCCATTTCCTCCGCGGACTGGGCTTCCCTCTCCACCCATTTGTCCAGGGGCTCATGTTCTACTATGGCTTGGATTTCCACGATCTGGCCCCAAACTTGGTCCTCAACATCTCGGCGTTTATCGTCGTGTGCGAGGCTTTCTTCCGCATCTGCCCTCATTTCAGCCTATGGCTCAAGACTTTCAATGTCAAGACGAAGGTGGTGCGCGGCACCCAAGCAGAGTGCGGAGGCACGGTGGGCAAGATGCCCAACGTCCTATGGTTCGAGGGCTCCTTCGTGGAATCCCTAAAGGGGTGGCAGTCGGGGTGGTTTTACATCACCGAGCCACGCGACCCTGAATGGGTTGCAGCCCCCGAGTTCCGATCCGGACCCCCTACGCGGCTCGCCTCCTAGAAAGAGACGGGCCTGTCATGGGGTAAAAAAGGAGAGATGACCGGACTCCAAACATGCGTCCAAATCCTGGTGGACAGGAAGCTCAAACTTGTCAACCTAGTCCAGGTTATGCTCATCCGCCGGATCCTCCCGTGTCAACAACGGGCTTTCAACCTGTGGGAGTTCGACCTGGCGCGGCACCAAACTCTGAGTAGGCTCTTCGACACAACATACGAAGATGCCTGGAAGGTGCTTTTCAAGGGCGCCGAGGCCCCCGCATCCGCTACCGAGGATCACGGATTCAGCACGCAGCGTCATGCTCGTGCGGTAAGCTATTTTTACCTTTTTCCAGGGTATTAGTTTTTCATAGTTTGACTCCATGCGGGATTTAAGCTCCCTTACCTTTGACAGGATTGGCAGGAGACGTCCGGACGGATCAACTGTCCGACTCCTTTGCCCGAAGGCCCAGCGGACGCTCGCTTGGCGAAGCTGCTGGTTCCAGCACCCTACGTGGTGCCGGAGAAGAAGGCCACGGGGACTCGAAAGAGTGCCCGGCGCCAGGAGGTGTCGGATTCATCATCCGACGACTCCAAGGAGCACTCCTCCATGAAGACGAGGAGGAGGAAGAAGAGACCTCTCCCCCTCCAGCGGGGGAAGGGAAGAAAAGGAAGGCCGCCCCAACCGGGGAGGCCGAAGGGTCCAAGAGGGGGAAGACCCCTCCTCCGGACTACTCCACCAACGCTGACGACGGCGAAGAGGAGTGGCCGCACAGGGCCAAGCCCCTGGCGAGATCGTAAGTATCCGGATACCAGAGTGATTCATAGTATTCCCCCATTGCACAGCTTTTCCTTACGTCGAACATGATTGTGCAGTCTGCCCAAGGCTAGGCTCGACGAGTCGTCGAGTGGCTCCCTGGATTCGTCGGATGTGAATTCGCTTCCGACGGCTTCCTCCCCCACCCTATGGACGGCGCCGAGGTGGCGTCCCAACAGGTTCCAAGCCAGGAGGAGGTGGTCCTGGAGGTGCCGCAAGGCAACCTCCCGGATTCCAGGCGTAAAGGGGATAGAACCCCCAAGGGCTCCAAGTCCGGCCTTGAGCCGGACACCGCGCCGAAACCTTCAACGGTTCCAGACTCCGATAGGCAGCCTCCTTCCAAGAGGAGCAAGCCTACCGAGCCGGTGACCTCCGTCCAATCGGAGGCACCGGAAAATTTGCTGGAGACGCTTAACGGCGCCTCCATCGACGAGGAGCACCGCACTATTATGAGTGCGGTGATCCAGAAGGTTCAGTACGCCAAGAGCGGACTGACTGAAGACTGTGCCAGCCTTCTAACAGGCTTTGAGGTATGAAAAGAATATGTAAAAATATTACCGCATGGACAGTAGCCCCTGATGCTCTATTCGGCGTTCGGAAAGAAAAGCCGAATATAGGATCTAATAACATTCGCAGGAGTCTAACATAATCAAGTCAATATGCGTATGCAGGCTTCGCTGCTGGCCTCCGCCGCACTGACTGCGGAGGTGGATATGCTGAAGCAGAACCTCGAGCGGTCCGAGCAAGAGCTCGGCCTAGCCAAGCAGCAGCTCGAGGAGAAGGAAGGTAAGAAATACCTTATTAAAATATGTGAAAGGTGCAATTGCAAAAAGTGACAGGATTAACGCGGCTATTATAGGGGCCACAACTGAGGTGGCGACCCTTAAGCAAGCGCTGTCCAAGGCCGAAAAGAGGGTGGCCACGAAGCACACCGAGCGGGAGAAGCATGAGATGCAGGTTGGCAAGGTGTGGCAAGAGCTCCAGGCTCTCATGAAAAAACATGAGAGTTTGGAGCTTGACTCGAAGACACGAGAGTCTGAGCTCGCGGCGGCCATTAAAGATGCCAAGTCTGCCAAGGCCGAAGCCCAGAAGGCCCTCCAAGAGATTGAGGCAATAAAAAAGATAGCGGCGGGTAAGGCATTCTTTATGCAAAGCAAGCACGTAAAAGTGAATTACTTGTCACTTACCCGAATCCGGAGCTCTCCAGGAGCATTCGCAGACTTGCACCGCAGCGTGTCGGATGCCACCGCCTTCTACCGAGCCGAGGAGGGAAGCTCGACGGAGAAGGTGTTTTGGTCTCAGTATGCTGAGGCCGAACACCCGGTGCCCTTAAGCGACCAGCTGAAACAGCTGGTCGAGCTCCATAAGGTGGCCGAACAGGCCATGAAGGCCTCATAGTCCGGCTGTGGCCTAGAGAGGCCATGCCTGGGAGCTACTTCGGGCTGGTGAGGCGGCTGGTGGAGGCCTGTCCAAGGCTCGAAGTCATCAAGTGCTTCGTATGCATCGAGGGTGCCCGTAGGGCGCTTGCCCGTGCGAAGGTGCACTGGGGCAAGCTGGATGCTGAGAAGCTTGTGAAGGATGGGCCACCGTCGGGCAAGGAGCATTGCAAGCCCGAGATGTATTATGAGGGCGTTCTGAAGGGTGCCCGCCTTGTGGCGGATGAATGTTCCATAAATGTAATTTTTCAGTAAACTCGCTCGTTTTGTCATGTGCGCTGAAAAGTTGTTCATGTGCGCTAACCAATGCTTTTTGAATTCAAAATATTACCTTCTGTGCGGCCATTTATCAAATTTGAGAGATGGCAAGTCGTCGGCTTCTGCCCCCATGGCACGAGTGCTGGGGTGTTCGGGATAAACATGAGCGCTCTTTTTCCCATTCTTGGGTCCTTCGAGGGAGGCGCTCAACACAAGGAACAAGGCAATCGGACTATAATGCTTGAACACTCTCACTTAGCCATAGAATTCTATAATTTTAAATTTCAGCGAAGCCCCTAGTGTTCGGAAGACCGAGTTCGGGGCGCTATCCACGCCTAGGCCGGACAAAGCCGACTCCTCGCTCTAAGCGGCATAAGTCTTTAGGGACTCGAAAACCTCTCGAACAGCGACCAGCTCTCGCCTCATCATGACGGTCAGTTTTAGCTTTCTCTACTGAGGTGCTTAGCCCAGCTCCACTGGGGCACAATCGCAGTAGTTCTCCTAGTGCTACCTTAGCCGATATAACGAAACGTAAGGTACCAAAACATAGGAGCCGGGGAAACCCAACTATTGACCCAAGACATGATTTGGAGCCGATGCATATAATGCTATAAGTTCGGGGTGCCGCACTTGTGAAAGTGTTCGGACTTCTCACACCATGTTGTGGGGTACTTAAGCCCCTGGTGTATTGGTCGTACCAAAGTGTACGGGTGCAACATTTCATTAATGAACATATATTCATGAAAAAGAGTAATGCAATAATAGACGGAAGCTATGCATTGTTTATTTAAAAAAGGCTGTGATCAAAGCAGGACGATACAAATAGTGCGATAAGCAAAAGATGGGACTATCAAATATGTCCTTTCCACGGGCGAGCTGCGGAATGTTATGCGAAACAGGTATACTGCTCGTTATAGAGACCACCTTAGAGTTCCGTAGTGCGGCGTAGCTTTTTGCTTTCCTGGTTGTATCGTTTGTGCGGCAATTGTACTGCCGGACAAGCCTTCCGAAGAATGGAGTCCTAAAAATAAGAGAAAATTAAGAAATCGGCAGCCCCTAGTGCGGTTTAAGCCGCGTTTCGGGAGTGCCGTGATGGTGCCCCTCCCCCTGTGCCCATGGTATTTCCAGAGCGTAGTTATGTACGCGCAGCACTGGTTTCGCAAGTTCGTGAGGGCTGGGGTTGGGGACGCATTGTTACGCTTGCTCTGAACGTGCCGGGCGGTCTTAGTGTAGGTTACTATGGGCGCACTTGATGGTGTCCAGACGTTTAATGGCCGGACTAGAGAATTGCCTTGAGAGGCTGCTTTGTACTTCCGCTGCGATAGCCGCCGTATGCTCCTCCGTTCGGAGAGAGCGTTCGGTGTTTCCATTGACCGTGATGACGCCTCGAGGGCCTGGCATCTTGAGCTTGAGGTATGCATAGTGCGGCACCGCATTGAACTTGGCAAATGCGGTTCGCCCGAGCAGTGCATGATAGCCACTGCGGAACGGGACTATGTCGAAGATTAACTCCTTACTTCAGAAATTATCCGGAGATCCGAAGACCACTTCAAGTGTAACTGAGCCTGTACAGTTGGCTTCTACACCTGGTATGACGCCTTTAAAGGTCGTTCTGGTGGGTTTAATCCTCGAGGGATCGATGCCCATTTTCCACACTGTATCCTGATAAAGTAGGTTCAGGCTGCTGCCGCCGTCCATAAGGACTCTAGTGAGGTGAAATCCGTCAATAATTGGGTCTAGAACCAATGCGGCGAATCCGCCATGACGGATGCTAGTGGGGTGGTCCCTTCGATCAAAAGTAATCGGGTAGGAAGACCATGGGTTGAACTTTGGGGCGAGTGGCTCCATCGCGTATACGTCCCTTAGCACACGCTTCCGCTCCCTCGTGGGTTGCATATATCATGTTCACCGTCCGCACTTGTGGGGGAAAACCTTTCTGTCCACTGTTGTTCGGCGGCCGGGGCTCCTCCTCGGCATCGCTATGCAGCCCCTTGTCTCTGCTTTCGGCATTTAACTTGCCTGCCTGCTTGAACACCCAACACTCCCTGTTGGTGTGATTGGCTGGTTTTTCGAGGGTGCCATGTATCTGGCATGAGCGGTCGAGTATTCGGTCCAAACTGGACGGGCCTGGAGTATTTCTTTTAAATGGCTTTTTCCGCTGACCGGGTTTAGAGCCTCTGAATCCGGCATTAACTGTCGTATCCTCAGCGTTGTCGCCGTTAATGCGGCGCTTTTGCTTATTGCGACGCGACCTGCCACTGCTGTCCTTGGTATCCGAATTACTAGGGCTCTTGGTCATGTTACTGCTGCGAGCTAGCCAGCTGTCTTCTCCCGCGCAAAAGCGGGTCATAAGTGTCGTGAGGGCTGCCATAGATTTCGGCTTTTCCTGTCCTAGGTGCCATGCAAGCCACTCGTCACGGATGTTATACTTGAAGGCTGCTAGGGCCTCTACGTCCGAATAGTCGACAATTTGATTTTTCTTGGTTAGGAACCGTATCCAGAATTGTCTGGCCGATTCCTCTGGCTACTGAATTATGTGGCTTAGGTCATCGGTGTCTGGTGGTCGCACATAAGTGCCATGGAAATTGTCGAGGAATGCGGCTTCCAGGTCCTCCCAAAAACCAATTGATTCTGCTGGCAAGCTGTTAAGCCTATGCCGAGCTGGTCCTTTAAGCTTGAGTGGGAGGTATTTGATGGCGTGTAGGTCATCACCGCGGGCCACGTGGATATGAAGGAGATAGTCCTCGATCCATACCGCAGGATCTGTTGTGCCATCGTATGATTCGATGTTCACTGGTTTGAAACCCTCGGGGATTTGATGATCCATTACTTCATCTGTGAAGCATAGTGGGTGTGCAGCGCCTCTGTATTGGGCTTTATCATGACGCAGCTCAAACGAGCTTTGTCTACTGTGTTCGGCCCGGCCGGATTTACTGTATCCGGCATGACGAGTACCGTCTCGTGCCGTGGGGCGCCCACGTGATCCGTAGATCAATCTTGTTTGCCTTGCCTTGTCCTCCAATATGTCTCGCAGGTCTGGCGCATTTTCCCATGCCTTGGTATTTTTTGAGCGGCACTGGGGTGCGGCTTGAGTGGAGAGCTGAGAGGCCTCTCTATCGCGGCCACGGGGTGGCCGGTCGGCCGCATCATGCGCTGGTGATGTAGGTTTAGGTGCTTCCTCCTCTAATTGGGGTAGCAACCTGCGCTTTGGGTAGCTCTTGGAGGGGCGTTCGAGTTCATACTCTTTGGCCGCAAGGACTTCAGTTCATCTGTTGGCTAGCAAATCTTGATCAGCTCTAAGTTGTTGCTGTTTTTTCTTGAGGCTGCTTTCCGTGGCCATAAGCCTGCGTTTGAAATGCTCTTGTTCGACGGGATCCTATGGCATGACAAATTCGTCGTCGTTGAGGCTTGCCTCGTCTTCAGAGGGAGGCATATAACTATCGTCCTCGACCTCTCTGTCTGCCGCTCTCTCATGAGGGCTGGCTTCTCTATCCTCATGTGCTGAATCTTGCTGGAGGTGGTTGTCTTCGGCACTGTCCGGGGTGTTATTATCTCCCGTGCTGGAATCACCGTTTTTGTTTTGGCGGGATTTAAAGAGGCGCCGCTGACGCTGGCACTTAGGCTGCTTCTTGGAGGGGTCATCCTCCGCTGTTCCATCGCCATTGCCTTCTTTTGGGGTGTCCACCATGTATATATCATACGACGAGGTGGCTTTCCAGTGCCCTATAGGCGCTGGTTCTTGATCGTCTCCTGCATCGGCGTCCATACCGTCGATGTCTTCGGAGTCAAAGTCGAGCATGTCGGTTAAATCATCGACAGTGGCTACGAAGTGGGTGGTGGGTGGGCTTTGAATTTCTTCATCATCTGCATCCCAACCTTGCTGACCATAGTCCGGCCAGGGCTCTCCTGACAAAGAGAGAGACTTTAGTAAATTCAGAATATCGCTGAAGGGCGAGTGCTAAAAGATGTCCGCGGCGGTGAACTCCATGATCGGCGCCCAATCGGGTTCGATCGGTCGGGGCGCGGAGGGCTCGGAGTCTGGAGAGGAGTCCGGCTCCTTGGAGTCACGGGCTTCGCAGAGAATAGGGCTGGTGTTCAGCTCGATCGCCGTAGAGATTGCAGCCCCCGAGGCGGTGTCTAACCACCCATCCTCGATTGGTGTGATCGGCTCCGAGCTAGGGGTCGGAGCGGACACAGGTGCGGCTTCCAGGGCACTGTTCGGCGGCAGAGCTAAATCATGCCCATCGTGACAGTGCGGCACGCTCGGCTGTGGCTCAAATCCGTCGAAGATCAAGTCTCTGCGGATGTCGGTCGTGTAGTTCAAACTTCCAAATCTGACCTGATGGCCAGGGGCATAGCTTTTGATCTGCTCCAGATGACCAAGCGAATTGGCCCGTAGTGCAAACCCGCCGAATACGAAGATCTGTCCGGGGAGAAACGTCTCACCCTAGATCACATCGCTGTTGATAATCGGAGAAGCCATCGGGCCTAAAAGTGACGACACAGAGGAACTCTCAATGAAAGCACCAATGTCGGTGTCAAAACCGGCGGATCTCGGGTAGGGGGTCCCGAACTGTGCGTCTAGGCCGGATGGTAACAGGAGGCAGGGGACATGATGTTTTACCCAGGTTCGGGCCCTCTTGATGGAGGTAAAACCCTACGTCCTGCTTGATTAATATTGATGATATGGGTAGTACAAGAGTAGATCTACCACGAGATCAGAGAGGCTAAACCCTAGAAGCTAGCCTATGGTATGATTGTTGTTCGTCCTATGGACTAAAACCCTCCGGTTTATATAGACACCGGAGAGGGCTAGGGTTACACAGAGTCGGTTACAATGGTAGGAGATCTACATATCCATATCGCCAAGCTTGCCTTCCATGCCAAGGAAAGTCCCTTCCGGACACAGGACGAAGTCTTCAATCTTGTGTCTTCATAGTCCAGGAGTCTGGCCGAAGGTATAGTCCGGCTATCCGGACACCCCCTAATCCAGGACTCCCTCAATCGCCAATGCAACTTTGGTGTTGCACAGATGCGTCTCTCACTATACCCGTACCTCCACAACCGTGCTTGTACTGACTATAATTCCATGCCTCCGTTTTGCTCAATCCATGTGCCTCACATAAAACCAACAGTAACTCTACGTCCTACACACACATGTGCCTCTCGCATGAAACCCATAGTATCTCGCCCGTACAACTTTGGCGCTGCACACACGTAGCTCTCAGTATACCCGTGCCTCCTCACGACCATGCCTGCACTGACTTCAATTCCGTGCCTTCATTTACTTAATCCACGTGCCTCACATAAAAGAGATACACAGCCGTGCCTCAGAGTAAACAACACACGTGCCTCTACTGTATTCAAAACTATGACCCCAATTAAATAACATACGTCCAAAAGAACATCTTTAAAAGAGATGCACATGAAGGAAATATGCCCTAGAGGCAATAATAAAGTTATTATTTATTTCCTTATATCATGATAATTGTTTATTATTCATGCTAGAATTGTATTAACCGGAAACATAATACATGTGTGAATACATAGACAAACAGAGTGTCACTAGTATGCCTCTACTAGACTAGCTTGTTAATCAAAGATGGTTATGTTTCCTAACCATGGACAAAGAGTTGTCATTTGATTAACAGGATCACATCATTAGTTGAATGATCTGATTGACATGACCCATTCCATTAGCTTAGCACCCGATCGTTTAGTATGTTGCTATTGCTTTCTTCATGACTTATACATGTTCCTATGACTATGAGATTATGAAACTCCCGTTTGCCAGAGGAACACTTTGTGTGCTACCAAACGTCACAACGTAACTGGGTGATTATAAAGGAGCTCTACAGGTGTCTCCAAAGGTACATGTTGGGTTGGCGTATTTCGAGATTAGGATTTGTCACTCCGATTGTCGGAGAGGTATGTCTGGGCCCTCCCGGTAATGCACATCACTTAAGCCTTGCAAGCATTGCAACTAATGAGTTAGTTGCGGGATGATGTATTACAGAACGAGTAAAGAGACTTGCTGGTAACGAGATTGAACTAGGTATGGGATACCGACGATCGAATCTCGGGCAAGTAACATACCGATGACAAAGGGAACAACGTATGTTGTTATGCGGTCTGACCGATAAAAGATCTTCGTAGAATATGTAGGAGCCAATATGAGCATCTAGGTTCCGCTATTGGTTATTGACCGGAGACGTGTCTCGGTCATGTCTACATTGTTCTCGAACCCGTAGGGTCCGCACGCTTAAGGTTACGATGACAGTTATATTATGAGTTTATACATTTTGATGTACCGAAGGTTGTTCGGAGTCCCGGATGTGATCACAGACATGACGAGGAGTCTCGAAATGGTCGAGACATAAAGATTGATATATTGGAAGCCTATGTTTGGATATCGGAAGTGTTCCGGGTGAAATCGGGATTTTACCGGAGTACCGGGAGGTTACCGGAACCCCCCGGGAGCTATATGGGCCTAAGTGGGCCTTAGTGGAAAAGAGAAGGGGCAGGCCTAGATGGGCCGCGCGCCCCTCCCCTCCCTTGGTCCGAATAGGACAAGGAGAGGGGGCCGGCCCCCCTCTCTCTTTTCCCCCCTCCGTGAATCCTATTCCAACTAGGATTGGGGGGGGGATCCTGCTCCCAGAGGAAGTAGGACTCCTCCTGGCGCGCCTCTCCTAGGCCGGCCGCACTCCCCCCCCCCTTGAGCCTTTATATACGGAGGCAGGGGCACCCCAGAGAAAAACACAAGTTGATCCACGTGATCATATTCTTAGCCGTGTGCGGTGCCCCCTTCCACCATAGTCCTTGATAATATTGTAGCGGTGCTTAGGCGAAGCCCTGCTGCAGTAGTACATCAAGATCATCACCACGCCGTCGTGCTGACGGAACTCTTCCCCGACACTTTGCTGGATCGGAGTCCGGGGATCGTCATCGAGCTGAACGTGTGCTAGAACTCGGAGGTGCCGTAGTTTCGGTGCTTGATCGGTCGGGCCGTGAAGACGTACGACTACATCAACCAAACGCTTCCGTTATCGATCTACAAGGGTACGTAGATCATACTCTCCCCTCTCGTTGCTATGCATCACCATGATCTTGCGTGAGCGTAGGAAATTTTTTGAAATTACTACGAAACCCAACAGTGGCATCCGAGCCTAGGTTTTATATGTTGATGTTATATGCACGAGTAGAACACAAGTGAGTTGTGGGCGATATAAGTCATACTGCTTACCAGCATGTCATACTTTGGTTCGGCGGTATTGTTGGACGAAGCGGCCCGGACCGACATTACGCGTACGCTTACGCGAGACCGGTTCTCCCGACGTGCTTTGCACATAGGTGGCTTGCGGGTGACAGTTTCTCCAACTTTAGTTGAACTGAGTGTGGCTACGCCCGGTCCTTGCGAAGGTTAAAACAGCACCAACTTGACAAACTATCGTTGTGGTTTTTGATGCGTAGGTAAGAACGGTTCTTGCTAAGCCCGTAGCAGCCACGTAAAACTTGCAACAACAAAGTAGAGGACGTCTAACTTGTGTTTGCAGGGCATGTTGTGATGTGATATGGTCAAGACGTGATGAGATATAAGTTGTTGTATGAGATGATCATGTTTTGTTGAAGTTATCGGCAACTGGCAAAATCCTTATGGTTGTCTCTCTATTGCATAAGATGCAAGCGCCCAATAACTGCTTTACTTTATCGCTATGCGATAGCAATAGTTGCAAGAGCAATTGTTGGCGAGACGACCACGTGACGACACATTGATATAGATCAAGATGATGGAGATCATGGTGTCATGCCGGTGACGATAGAGATCATAACATTACTTTGGAGATGGAAATCAAAGGCGCAAGATGATGATGGCCATATCATGTCACATATTTTGATTGCATATGATGTTTATCTTTTATACATCTTATTTTGCTTAGTTTGACGGTAGCATTTTAAGATGATCTCTCACTAATTATCAAGAAGTGTTCTCCCTGAGTATGCACCATTGCGAAAGTTCTTCGTGCTGAGACACCACGTGATGATCGGGTGTGATAGGCTCTACGTTCAAATACAACGGGTGCAAAACAGTTGCACACGTGGAATACTCAGGTTATACTTGACGAGCCAAGCATATACAGATATGGCCTCGGAACGCGGGGACCGAAAGGTCGAGCGTGAATCATATAGTAGATATGATCAACATAGTGATGTTCACCAATGAAACTGCTCCATCTCACGTGATGATCAGACATGGTTTAGTTGATTTGGATCACGTGATCACTTAGAGGATTAGAGGGATGTCTATCTAAGTGGGAGTTCTTAAGTAATATGATTAATTGAACTTAAATTTATCATGAACTTAGTCCTGGTAGTATTTTGCAAATTATGTTGTAGATCAATAGCTCGCATTGTTGCTTCCCTGTGTTTATTTTGATATGTTCCTAGAGAAAATTGTGTTGAAATATGTTAGTAGCAATGATGCGGATTGGATCTATGATCTGAGGTTTATCCTCATTGCTGCACAGAAGAATTATGTCCTTGATGCACCACTAGGTGACGGACCTATTGCAGGAGCAGATGCAGACGTTATGAACGTTTGGCTAGCTCAATATGATGACTACTTGATAGTTTAGTGCACCATGCTTAATGGCTTAGAATCGGGACTTCAAAGACGTTTTGAACGTCATGGAACATATGAGATGTTCCAGGAGTTGAAGTTAATATTTCAAGCAAATACCCAAGTTGAGAGATATGAAGTCTCCAACAAATTCTATAGCTAAAAGATGGAGGAGAATCGCTCAACTAGTGAGCATGTGCCCAGATTGTCTGAGTACTACAATCGCTTGAATCAAGTGGGAGTTAATCTTCCAGATAAGATAGTGATTGACAGAATTCTCTAGTCACCATCACCAAGTTAGTAGAACTTCGTGATGAACTATGATATGCAAGGGATAACGGAAACGATTCCCAAGCTCTTCGTAATGCGGAAATTGATAAAGGTAGAAATTGAAAAAAACATCAAGTGTTGATGGTAGACAAGACCACTAGTTTCAAAAAAAAGGGCAGAGGGAAGAAGGGGAACTTCAAGAAGAACAGCAAGCAAGTTGCTACTCAAGTGAAGAAGCCCAAGTCTGATCCTAAGCCTGAGACTAAGTGCTTCTACTGCAAAGGGACTGGTCACTGGAAGCGGAACTACCCCAAGTGATTGGCAGATAAGAAGGATGGCAAAGTGAACATAAGTATATTTGATATACATGTTATTGATGTGTACTTTACTAGTGTTTATAGCAACCCCCCAGTATTTGATACTAGTTCAGTTGCTAAGATTAGTAACTCGAAACGGGAGTTGCAGAATAAAGACTAGTTGAGGGTGAAGTGACAATGTGTGTTGGAAGTGGTTCCAAAATTGATATGATCATCATCGCACACTCCCTATACTTTCGGGATTAGTGTTGAACCTGAATAAGTGTTATTTGGTGTTTGCGTTGAGCATGAATATGATTTGATCATGTTTATTGTAATACGGTTATTCATTTAAGTAAGAGAATAAATTGTTGTTCTGTTTACATGAATAAAACCTTATATGGTTACACACCCAATGAAAATAGTTCGTTGGATCTCGATCTTAGTGATACACATAATCATAATATTGAAACCAAAAGATGCAAAGTTAATAATGATAGTGCAACTTATTTGTGGCACTGCCGTTTAGGTCATATTGGTGTAAAGCGCATGAAGAAACTCCATGCTGATGGGATTTTGGAATCACTTGATTATGAATCACTTGATGATTGCGAACCATGCCTCATGGGCAAGATGACTAAGACTCCGTTCTCCGGAGCGAGCAACTGACTTATTGGAAATAATACATACTGATATGTGCGGTCCGATGAGTGTTAAGGCTCACGGCAAGTATCGTTATTTTCTGAACTTCACAGATGATTTGAGCAGATATGGGTATATCTACTTGATGAAACATAAGTCTGAAACATTTGAAACGTTCAAAGAATTTCAGAGTGAAGTGGAAAATCATCGTGACAAGAAAATAAAGTTTCTACGATCTGATCGCGGAGACAAATATTTGAGTTACGAGTTTGGTATTCAATTAAAACAATGTGGAATAGTTTCACAAACTCATGCCACATGGAACACCACAGCATAATGGTGTGTCCGAACGTCATAACCGTACTTTATTGGATATAGTGCAATCTATGATGTCTCTTACTGATCTACCACTATTGTTTTGGGGGTTATGCATTAGAGACAGTTGCATTCACATTAAATAGGGCACCATCTAAATCCATTGAGACGACACCGTGTGAACTATGGTTTGGCAAGAAACCTAAGTTGTCATTTCTTAAAGTTTGGAGTTGCGATGCTTATGTGAAAAAGTTTCATCTCGATAAGCTCAAACTCAAATCGGAGAAATATGTCTTCATAGGATACCCAAAGGAGACAGTTGGGTACACCTTCTATCACAGATCCGAAGGCAAGACATTCGTTGCTAAGAATGGATCCTTTCTAGAGAAGGAGTTTCTCTCGAAAGAAGTGAGTGGGAGGAAAGTAGAAAACTTGATAAGGTAATTGTACCTTCTCCCTTATTGGAAAATAATTCATCAAAGAAATCTGTTCCTGTGACTACTACACCAATTAGTGAGGAAGCTAATGATGATGATCATGTAACTTCAGATCAAGTTACTACCGAATCTCGTAGGTAAACCAGAGTAAGATCCGCACCAGAGTGGTACGGTAATCCTATTCTGGAGGTCATGTTACTTGACCATGACGAACCTACGAACTATGAGGAAGCGATGATGAGCCCAGATTCCGATAAATGGATTGAGGCCATGAAATCTGAGATAGGATCCATGTATGAGAACAAAGTGTGGACTTTGGTGGACTTGCCCGAGGATCGGCAAGCCATTGATAATAAATGGATCTTCAAGAGGAAGACGGACACGGATAGTAGTGTTACTATCTACAAAGCTAGAATTTTCGCAAAAAGGTGTTCGACAAGTTCAAGGTGTTGACTACGATGAGAGTTTCTCACTCGTATCTATGCTTAAGTCTGTCCGAATCATGTTAGCAATTGCCGCATTTTATGAAATCTGGCAAATGGATAAACAAAACTGCATTCCTTAATGGATTTATTAAAGAAGAGTTGTATGTGATGCAACAAGATGGTTTTGTCAATCCTAAAGGTGCTAACAAAATATGCAAGCTCCAGCGATCCATTTATGGACTGGTGCAAGCATCTCGGAGTTGGAATATACGCTTTGATAAGTTGATCAAAGCATATAGTTTTATACAGACTTGCGGTGAAGCCTGTATTTACAAGAAAGTGAGTGGGAGCACTACAACATTTCTGATAAGTATATGTGAATGACATATTGTTGATCGGAAATAATGTAGAATTATTCTGCAAAGCATAAAGGAGTGTTTGAAAGGAGTTTTTCAAAGAAAGACCTCGGTGAAGCTGCTTACATATTGAGTATCAAGATCTATAGAGATAGATCAATACGCTTGATAAGTTTTTTCAATGAATACATACCTTGACAAGATTTTGAAGTAGTTCAAAATGGAACAGTCAAAGAAAAAGTTTCTTGCCTGTGTTACAAGGTGTGAAGTTGAGTAAGACTCAAAGCCCGACCACGACAGAAGATACAAAGAGAATGAAAGTCATTCCCTATGCCTCAGTCATAGGTTCTATAAAGTATGCCATGCTGTGTACCAGATCTATTCTATACCATACACTGTGTTAAGAGAGGGAGTACAATAGTGATCTAGGAGTAGATCAATGGACAGCGGTCAAAATTATCCTTACTGGAATAAGGATATGTTTCTCGATTACGGAGGTGACAAAAGGTTCATCGTAAAGGGTTACGTCGATGCAAGTTTTGACACTGATCCAGATGATTCTAAGTCTCAATCTGTATGCATATTGAAAGTGGGAGCAATTAGCTAGAGTAGCTCCATGCAGAGCATTGTTGACATAGAAATTTGCAAAATACATGCGGATCTGAATGCGACAGACCCGTTGACTAAACTTCTCTCACAAGCAAAACATGATCACTTTTTGGGTCTTAATCACATAGCGATGTGAACTAGATTATTGAATCTAGTAAACCCTTTGGGTGTTAGTCACATGGAGATGTGAACCAATCACATAAAGATGTGAACTATTGATGTTAAATCACATGGCGATGTGATCTAGATTATTGACTCTAGTGCAAGTGGGAGACTGAAGGAAATATGCCCTAGAGGCAATAATAAAGTTATTATTTATTTCCTTATATCATGATAATTGTTTATTATTCATGCTAGAATTGTATTAACCAGAAACATAATACATGTGTGAATACATAGACAAACAGAGTGTCACTAGTATGCCTCTACTAGACTAGCTTGTTAATCAAAGATGGTTATGTTTCCTAACCATGGACAAAGAGTTGTCATTTGATTAACAGGATCACATCATTAGTTGAATGATCTGATTGACATGACCCATTCCATTAGCTTAGCACCCGGTCGTTTAGTATGTTGCTATTGCTTTCTTCATGACTTATACATGTTCCTATCACTATGAGATTATGCAACTCCCGTTTGCCAGAGGAACACTTTGTGTGCTACCAAACGTCACAACGTAACTGGGTGATTATAAAGGAGCTCTACAGGTGTCTCCAAAGGTACATGTTGGGTTGGCGTATTTCGAGATTAGGATTTGTCACTCCGATTGTCGGAGAGGTATCTCTGGGCCCTCTCGGTAATGCACATCACTTAAGCCTTGCAAGCATTGCAACTAATGAGTTAGTTGCGGGATGATGTATTACAGAATGAGTAAAGAGACTTGCTGGTAACGAGATTGAACTAGGTATGGGATACCGACGATCGAATCTTGGGCAAGTAACATACCGATGACAAAGGGAACAACGTATGTTGTTATGCGGTCTGACCGATAAAAGATCTTCGTAGAATATGTAGGAGCCAATATGAGCATCCAGGTTCCGCTATTGGTTATTGACCGGAGACGTGTCTCGGTCATGTCTACATTGTTCTCGAACCCGTAGGGTCCGCACGCTTAAGGTTACGATGACAGTTATATTATGAGTTTATACATTTTGATGTGCCTAAGGTTGTTCGGAGTCCCGGATGTGATCACGGACATGACGAGGAGTCTCGAAATGGTCGAGACATAAATATTGATATATTGGAAGCCTATGTTTGGATATCAGAAGTGTTCTGGGTGAAATCGGGATTTTACCGGAGTACCGGGAGGTTACCGGAACCCCCCGGGAGCTATATGGGCCTAAGTGGGCCTTAGTGGAAAAGAGAAGGGGCAGCCCTAGATGGGCCGCGCGCCCCTTCCCTCCCTTGGTCCGAATAGGACAAGGAGAGGGGGCCGGCCCCCCTCTCTCTTTCCCCCCCTCCGCGAATCCTATTCCAACTAGGATTGGGGGGGGGAGGGGGAATCCTACTCCCAGAGGAAGTAGGACTCCTCCTGGCGCGCCTCTCCTAGGCCGGCCGCACCCCCCCCCCTTGAGCCTTTATATACGGAGGCAGGGGCACCCCAGAGAAAAACACAAGTTGATCCACGTGATCATATTCTTAGCCGTGTGCGGTGCCCCCTTCCACCATAGTCCTCGATAATATTGTAGCGGTGCTTAGGCGAAGCCCTGCTGCAGTAGTACATCAAGATCGTCACCACGCCGTCGTGCTGACGGAACTCTTCCCCGACACTTTGCTGGACAGGAGTCCGGGGATCGTCATCAAGCTGAACGTGTGCTAGAACTCGGAGGTGCCGTAGTTTCGGTGCTTGATCGGTCGGGCCGTGAAGACGTACGACTACATGAACCAAACGCTTCCGTTGTCGATCTACAAGGGTACGTAGATCATACTCTCCCCTCTCGTTGCTATGCATCACCATGATCTTGCGTGAGCGTAGGAATTTTTTTGAAATTACTACGAAACCCAACAGCACAGCCATACCTCTTCTACAAACATACAACAGCAATGAACACTTAGGTTCTTAGGTTCATATCATTTCATATATCAAGACAACATTAACCCGTAGCATAGATTTTTAAACAAAATCCATTTATGTTCAAAGGCTATAATTAACATCATTGCGGCAGAAGATTGAAGATAACAACAAGCCACCCATCACGCTCTTTGAAAGTTATCAGTACCAAGCTGTTTACTTCAATAGACGATGCCTGGAGAAAATCACTGAAACCTTCCTGTTTGAACACCATTCTACTACCCAAGCCAATGAAGTAGGAGCAAGGAATGCTCACATATACATCATCATCACCAGATTCCAAAGTAACTTCAAGGGTTAAAACGTCAGTCCTAGGAAAAGTCACAAACTCCTTCAAACTCCTCACAACAATACCAGGAATAACCTGACAAAAACATCAAGTTATCAGAAAATAGAACAAAAATTTTAAACTATAAATAGAAGAGATAATAAAAATAAATAAATAAACAAAAACAAAGAAAAAACAGTGGAACAAAATCTGACCATATGATAACCATTAACATTCATGGAATTAATCCTGTGAACAAAAGGACAACACGACATGTAGACATCATCAAAGAGTTGACACCTGATGAAATACATCTGCTGATAATTAAGAAAAACACCACGGGTGTAATAACAACTCCCAACAAGTTCCATCTCAGAGTCGCTCAAACCATCAAGAGCTACAAAATATAATTACACAGGCTCAAGGGAAAAGAAAAATTATCATGTGCAATAAAACAAGCTAAAAACTTCCTTAAAAATAAACCTTACCAACAGAAGGTAAAGGAGACAACGCATCTCCACGACCAACACGATAAAAATCAATACCAATCCATGTTCCATAGTGTTCAAGCATAATGGTCATTATATCATGAGGACGAACACCATAATCACTGACCAATCGTTCCAGGAAGGACCATGGAATTTACTCCTCAACCGACCATGACTAAACAAAACACCATACAAATAACCCTCATTGCACTGAAAAGCAAGATCAGTATCTTCGTCACCCCTCCTTATGGCTAAAGCCCTGCACTCCTCGATGTAATGAGCAAAATGAGCTCTAACACTGCACGGAACATACTGCAGAACAAATCAAAACAAGGATCATAATCAAAACCTAGACAGCATGAGCAGCACCAAAAGAAATAAACGTGTGTGCCAAAAATTGAACAATTATAAAATGGTATTCTTACAACACGCCTCCAACAACGCCGATCAAGGACCACACTGAACCCATCTACAGAAGAATCAACAGAAGAACACGGGCCACCAGGCATACGGCAAAAAGGACAAGCCATAACTGCAAGGAACACAATGATTATCAAGAACTAATCACACAAAACCCAGTTGAAACTTGACATCTGATAGTGTTGGTAGTCCCCACCCGTAACTACCCCATAAATCTCCATATCCCGGAAATATAATGGGAACAAAAAGAGAAACGTTAAAGGGAAACAGGGAACCCACGAAGGCAACCGGTAGGGAACGGCGATCACGCGAACAGGGAAGCACGGTCGACGCTAAAGAAGGACCGCCGTAAAACCAGGCAACAAGCGCGACGGCCGGGACAGGGGCCGCCGTAACCACGCGACAAGAGCGGCGGCCGCGACGGACAAAGACGACGGCAAAGAAAGAATAGTGCTCCACGACGGTTCACCCACACCAGAGAGAAAACAGATCTCAAAATAGATCAAAAGGTTTTACAAAACATTAAAAGTATAAGGACTAAAGTGAAAAAAGGAAAAACCAGAAAGGGAAACCAGAAACCGAAAAACACGGGAGACGCCGTACGAGCGACAAGTGTCGCGCGCGGAGCGCCTCGGAAAAGTCTCCCGACCGCTCCGCGCGTGACACTTGGCGCGTGCGGAGCGCTCCCCAACTAATCGTTGCGAGGAGCGCTCCTCAATTAGTGACTTCGCTATTCGCTCGATCAAATTTGAAAAAAAGGAAGTCGTTGCCACAAAACGGAAAATATCATGAATTCAAAAAAGTTTTATGAAGTTGAAATAGTTCAGCAATTTTTAAAAAGTTCATCAAATATTTCAAAATTTCATCGAACTTGAAAATACTTCATTCAATAAAAAATTAATTAACGTAAAAAATCAAAAAAATTGAAAACTTTATTGTTTTTTTATAAAAGTCCATCGAATTTGAAAAAAAGCAAATCAAATTTTGAAGAAGTTCATCAAAATTGAAAATATTTTATCTAAATCAAAAAGGTGCATAGATCTTGGAACCAAGTGCATCAAATTTTTAAAAAAGTGTATGAAATTGAAAAACAGTTCATCTAAGTTTAAAAAGGTTCATGAATTTTTTATAAAACCCTGCTTTTAAGAAAACAGAAAAATTTAAAGAAAAAGAAAAGAAAAAGGTAAATAACAAACCAAACTGTAGAACGAAACGAAAGTAAAGAACTAAGTAAGCTTACACAAGAGGGTTAGATGGCCTGGTAGTTGCAGTCCTTCGTTTGGAGGGATGAGGTTGCAGGTAAGATCCCGTCGTTGCACCTTTTTTCTGAAAAATATTAACAGGTAAAAGAAGAAGGAGAATGGGCCGGCCGAGATCAGAGCAGTAGTGTCCGCCCGTTTGCGAATGTGGAAGAAACTGGCACCTGAAGCACTGAATAGGATATACCGCCGAGGTACTCTCACATAGAGCACTACATAGCCGCGGCCGGAAAGATAAAAGCAGCTATGTATCGGTTGACGTGAGACCAAAGCAGGTCTCGCTCAAGGTGCTCTCCGCGTTGCTATTATTGGGCCGCCACAAGTAGCTTACTGCAGGTTATTTCATTTTATTGTTCGTATTATCAAAAGAAATAATCAAATATTTATAATCCAAAAATATTATTCTAAAGATAAAAAAAATAAAATTAAAATATTAACACAGTGTAATTAATCTGTTAGTGTTCCTTTAAAAAAGTGGATAGAATTCAATAGTTTTATATATTTAAAATGTTTAACTATTTTTAAAATATACATGAAATTTGTCAAAAAAAATTATACAAGGTAAATAAAAATGTTCCTATAATTCAACGAAAGGTATGGTACATATAAAAATGTTTTATCCAATGCTTATAAAATATTTTCTATTTTTAAAGAAAATGTGTCAATATGTATCTGAAAAATATTTAACACACATTCAAAAAAGTATTTTAAAACATGTATTTGGAAAAATGGTAAACATGTATTTGAAAAATGTCAAAATTGTACAAAAATATTTAAAATGTAAATGAAAAAAATACAATGTGCATGAGAAAAAATAGACATCAAAAAAATATGTTTGAATGTTTCCTAATCATGTATTGAAAAATGTTAAATGTGTATGAAAAATGTCCTGATGTATACAAAAAATATAAGATGTGTATGAAAAAGTAGACATGTGTTGAAAAATAAAGAACAACACATCACTTTTTTTAGAAAAAAGTTAATAGGAAAAACAAGAAGGAGAATGTTGCGGATGTCGAAGAAACTGGCGCCTGAAGCATTGAATAGGATATGCCGCCAAGGTATTCTCACATATGTAGCCGCGCCCGGAAGGATAAAAGCAGCTATGTATCGCTTGATGCGAGGCGAAAGAAGGTCTCGCTCAAGGCGCTTTCCCGTTGCTATTATTTGGTCGGCACAAGTAGCTCCGTGCAAGTTAGTTTATTTTCTTGTTCATATTTCCAAAATAAATGCTGAAATATGTATATTGCAAAACATATTTTTCTAAACATAAAAAATCCTCAAATTTGAAATATAAACACCATGTTATTAATTTGTTAGTCATTTTAAAAATATTGATAGCACCATAGCAGAACTTTTTTACGTGTTTTAAAAGTTTATGTTAATTTTTTTTCAAAAAATGTTTATACAAGGTAAATTAAATGTTATTGTAATTCATAGAAATGTATGGTACATTTGAAAAAAATGTTATATGCAATGTACAAAATTGCGCACACCACTTATAAAATATTTCCTGTTATATTAAAAAATATTTAACAAACATTGAAAAAAGTATCCAAAAATGTATTTGGAAAAATAGTAAACATGTTTTTTTTAAATTGTACAAAAGTTACTTAAATTTTATATTAAAAACTTTTATTGTGTAAGAGAAAAACTAGAGATCAAAACATGCATTAAAGTTTTGAATCATGTATTCAAAAATTGTTAAATGTGTATTAAAAATGTCCTGATGTATATAAAAATATACGATGTGTATGAAAAAATAGGCACATGTAGAAAAAAGTTAAAAAGAAAGTAAGGAGAAAATCAAAGAAACAAAGGGAAAAAAAGAAAATGTAAAACAGAAGAAAACTAAAGGATAGCGAAAGAAAACCGATGAAAATAGAGATAACAGTTTTGAAAATACACAGAGTAAACAAGAAATAAAAACTCAAGGTAAATGCGCTATATTTCTGGGACGACCCATTCCCTTGCGTCTAGAGGCTAGACCGAGCTACATCTGGCATTTCCTAAATGGCACTTGAGGCACCCGTTCCTTCACTATTTGCAAAGGGGGCCACCCCCTCCCCTCCCGATGGGCCGACCCATTCTCTCTTTTTTTTAAATGAAAAAAAATTGCGCAAGGTAGTAGTGTGATTTGAACCAGCGATATCTGGTTCTATTAATTTCCTTATTTTCTTCTTCCTTTTTCCTTTTTCTTGGATTGGTTTTCTTTATATTTTTCTTTTGCTAAATTCGTTAACTTTCTTTAAAAGCTACGACATTTTTTTTAAAAAATGATGAAATTTTTAAGAATTTCGATGAACTTGTTTTTTCCAAAATAGATTATTTTTTTCAAAATCGATGAGCTTTATTTAAAATTGATGAATTTTTCAAATTTGAGAACTGCTTTTTCAATTTTGGTTAACATTTCTAAAAAAATCGACAACTTTTTTCCAAAACTGATGAACTTTTCAACTTTGATGATTTTTTTGATTTTTTAGTTCTTGTTAATTGTTTTCAAATACGATGAAAAAATTTCAATTTCATGATTTTTTCAAATTCGTGAACTTTTTCTGCAAATCTATGAACTTTTGTGAAAGTTCAATGGTCAACGGTCGCCCAGTTAACATAACCATTCAACTTTTTTTGAGGGGTACAAAATGATTTAACTAAGCGAAGGAGACCCGTGCAGCTTGAGCATGCGGTTCGAACGAATTTGGAGCACCTGGTCAGAAAAAGCCCTAGTGCAAAACGAAGGGCCTGGTATGGGAGGTTGCATTTCGTGGGTTCTGGGCTGAAATGGCGCAACATAGCTGTACTTCAATTTCAGGTTCTTTCAGGTTATTTTGAGGTCCTTTTGTATTGTTTTATTTTTTAGATTTTTTAATATTCATTCTTCCATTTGAAATTTCAAAAACATTTTTTGGGTTCACTATACTTTTTTTGAGAGCGTGCATATTTTTTAATTTTGCGGATTTATTTTCAAATTCGTTTTTTTTTCTGTTTTGCGATTTTTTCCTTCCGTTTTGTTTATGAATTCGTGAACATTTTTGGAACATAATTCTAAAAGTATTACAAATATTTTTCAATTTTACAGATTTTTGAATTTGCAAACGTTTTTGCCCTTTTCACAACTATTTTCTTAATTCATGAACATTTTTGAATCTGTAATCTTTTCTAATTTAACTTATATATTTTGATTCATGAACCTTTTCGGTTCACAAACCATTTGTTGAATTCGTGACTTCTCAATTCATGAACATTTTTCAAATTCAGGAATATTTTATTAACTCATTGTTTTTAAAAATTTGTCAACACTTTTTTAGAACGTCAATACTTTTTGAATCACCAATCATTTTTCAATTTACCAACATATTTTGAGTTCACACATTTTTTTCAAATTAGATTTTTCTTAATTCATGATTTTTTTTTGAAATCATGATTTCTTTTTGAATTACAAACTTTTTGTACCTTTTCATAAATTTTCTAAAATAATTTATTTTTTTACTTTTTCTTGAAATAAGAAATACAAAAAAGACGAGGAGCATCAGACTGTGACCTGTCTGTGGTGCCAATCCCTGTTCAGCGGTTAAGGCATTGTTCCCTTTTGTTAAGTGACACATCGCTCACAGGCTTCCCATACCGGGCCGGCCCATATAAGCCTCTTGCAAGCATAGATTTTCGCAAGCTACTAGATATGCACCCCTGACAAAACTAGATACAGTTCAGTTTTTATGTCTTTTTTTCGTTTCATTTATTGGGAATATGTTTCAAATTCATGAACTTTTCTAAATTTGTGAACACCTTTTTGATTCCATGTTTTTCTGACATATGTTTTTTTTACAAATTCATGAACTTTTTCGTATCCGTGTTTTTTTAAACCCATGAACCTTTTTCCCCTAGATGTCAATGGTCGAGCGGTGAATTGTGAATCGACAGAGCGAGCAGCTAGCGTATTGGGTAGACCAATGCGAGCGGGGCGCGTGAGGGCTGCTTCGTTAGCTGGCACAAACGGGACCGAAGAGGATGTCTTTTTCGTGCATAGATAAAGCGGAAACCAGTCACGGAATGTAACAATGAACCATGGCCAGCAAACGAGGCCCACTACGCGTCGTCCAACACTGGGGTGTGTGTGTTTCCTCTCTATTGTTCGCGTTACGCGCGGAATAGGAGTTCTCGGTCTGAGACTAACATGATAAACAACTACACCACCCAGACATTTATTCGTCAGATAGATGTAGGGAAACGATGTTACATGTAAAAGGGTACCTATTAAGACTTCAGAGTTTAATGAGATTTGTAAGCTCAAGTGGACGCCTATATATTTTTATCATTGGAGATACTACAAAAACAATTCTTCATACCAAGCTACTATTCCAGATAGGAGATGCATGGGACGCTGATAATTATGGTGCAAATAAAAGAATTTGTCATGAACACTGTAATTATCTACTATTGCAGATAGAACATGCATGGCACGCTAGTATCTTCTAAGTTTCTAGATGAGGATAATTAATTTTTTCATTGTGGTCGGACTCTATTATGGATTTCTAACTACATTCTTCATATGTCCGTCTTAGATCTTTTTTCTACAATCTTGGATTAGGGAAGAAGGTGCAAAATTTAGTGATAGGATCACAACGCGTGTTACATATCCAAACAATCTTGTCATGGACTAAAATAAGTTATCATGAATTATAAAATAGAATACAAATATTTTTATAACTCCAGCTGTGATTCGACATGAGTGTTGCTCAATTATATAAAGCACAACAATGATTTTAGTGTGAGTGGCTTAACATCCCCCCAAAGCAGTAAAAAGGAAGATTAATTATATATAACTCTTTAGTTCAACATAGTGGTCATTAAGGCCACCTCAATTTTTGAATAGTACAAGAGCGATATGATAATAATGTTTTATCACACCGCAAGAAAGTTGTCCAATGATCATTAAGATATATAATGAAACCATTTTTGACTATGACCATGTAGTGGATTATTAATAATGAGAAAATAATTTTAATGGCATGTCTGAAATAATGTAGGCAACATGTGTTGGTATGATAAGTTTGGCGGTGACATTGCTTGTACCTCGAGGCATATTTTTGGTGGATCTATTTATTCACGTATTAATTTTAATATTTATGTTGAGGAAGTAAGAACTATTTGATAGGAAATATAGGATTTTAAAAACAAAACGTTCGCCATGTTGACAGAAACGAAAATGACCCGACATAACGAAACCGGATCCTTAGTGAAGACCATATAAAAACTTGTATAAGAATTAGCATGCAAAATTCTCTACAAAATTAAGAAATTGATAATATCTCTGCAAATAATATTAGTTGTGAGGAAATTTGATATGTGTTCATCTGAATGTGTCGGTAAAAATATATATTGTTGTTATCTTTATCGTCTCTTGTTCGGGTATAATTTGCAATGTGTTAGTGTTGATTTATTAATGTTTGCAATAAATAATTTCCATGACAAAGGAGTAATTTTATCAATCACCAGTTTAGACAATAACTAATAAGATGACCAGATGCTAGGATGGTACAAACATTTTCTATTTAATCTTCAATTTATGTTGAGAAGACACTACCACAAGTAGAACCGATTTATCAATATAGTGCTACATCATCATGTTGTGTAAGATCAATATAATGTTAGATGAATCAACACAATTACTCCTTTTACCGGACGGAGTGGAGATGTGATAAACATAAAATCGTTCTACAACATGATCGAGGGTTGTTGAGAAGTGGAACAAACCCAAAAAGTTATAATTTGTACACAACCCACATCCATT
The DNA here is from genome assembly GCF_002162155.2 of Triticum dicoccoides. NCBI lineage: Eukaryota > Viridiplantae > Streptophyta > Magnoliopsida > Poales > Poaceae > Triticum > Triticum dicoccoides. The sequence goes on from NC_041392.1 coordinate 100,794,866, forward strand.
TTCATTTACTTTTGTTATTGGAAGAAGGGGAATTACGATGAAGATGAGTTAATCTATCACTATCATGACTTCTGGTAGAAGTATAAAATTTTCTGTAAGTTGCGACTACCTATTAATTAGCAACATACAAAGTTGTATTTAGTGTGAATCTATAAGCACCATAAGCTGGCACGTCAATTTCTCGTGGAAAAGTCATTAAACCTAGCCATGTAATAGTCACATAGAGATATAGTGAATTGGGCTGGTTTAAAGAAGATATTTCCCGGATAACTCAGGTTGACCATTACTAATTCTTAACCATTACTAAATGGATTAGACTATAAGAAAAATTACTAGCATGTTTTCTTTTTTGAAGTTTCTGAGTTTGTTCTAGGATCTGGTTGATAGACATAGTCATTCATATAAAATAGCGCATTAGTTACTGAGAGCGGCTATCTGGCTCCCGAGTTCACCTGCACTCGGTAAACATTTTTTTTAAACTAGAATTTATAAAAAATCCATTTTTTTGCATGGAAGATGTTTAGGTGCGTGAGGCCCATGCCAATTTTCAGCTCGTTCGGACATCCGAGTAGCTCTCAGCTTAGTTATATATAAATTTCATGAAAATATAGTTTTTTTTGCTGCAAAGAAGGAAAATGTCCAGATAAAATTCTTGAATTCTACCAATACGCGTTTGCGGAAGGAAAAATGGGGCCTTAGACCATCAACAAATTTGACTACAAACGGAAAATGATCATTTGCAGATTTCTTAAATTACTTATAGGAGCTTAGCTTTCTATCTAGACCAAGAATTTTAATATCTAAGTCGATGATCCTGAACATTGATACACTAACATCGACGAGAAATTGAGTTTTTGTGTATTTCAGAAATTTTTATGCAACAATCCAAGCTTCGTGGTGTACAATTTGGACGTGTTACAACCTATATTTCTCAATTGACACTCAGACACCATAGAAATAGTAAATCTAATTATTTCCCATCACTGGTTTTGCCACTGATATGGGCCACTCGTAACTTGAGAAAACCAAGCCTCTTCAAATGGCATCTTCCTCCCCAGTTGTTGGCATAAACATTCCGCATGATCTAAAGTTATATTATCCAACCTTCTGATCAATCCCAATAAGTAAATAATTTGAGTGAAACATGACCTTGTGGAGTGCTGGACGCGATGATCAACGCGGAGACCCACACTCCCCATCCCTGGTCGATATATCTTATAAAATGACAAAAGCAGCCATGTTTGACGGCAAGTTGATGATAAATAAGGGCCAAAATTCACTGGTATGTCCCCGCGCTAGCTCAACTGCCGGCACACGCACGCATGCATCTGATTCATACATGCATAGGAGTTTCCATGACTTTTGATATTTTCTCCTTCCTTATTTTCCGTGATCATCACGATACAAAGTCTCAACATAAAAGGAGCCGGGACACAATCTCCTTACATACACCCATCGTTTGTGATCAGAGCGATTATGCCGATCAGAAGTGACTTCTGATCTTCTCCTGACACACACACCCAGCAGCTTGACACCGAAAAGGCACACTAGTTCGGCCAACACCTATGAATGCAACTCTGGCTATCCTCCTATCCTATCAGCAAACATGTGGAGAACGAAGAAGGACATGCATACGGGGCTATGATTGGGCATCGATGGAGTGAGAAACAAGCATCAACTTTTCCCGGTCAAAAGAAGAACAAACTTCAACTTTTCGAACCAAAAGAAGTCGAAAAATTTCGGAGCACGTACGGGACATGGTGTGAGAGACATGGGATCTATTCTACTTTCCGCGTTGTTTATTATCTGCATCATCTCACACACTACGTGCACCATCTCGATCATGGCGGAAGCTAGCCCACTCCCAAATATTTTAAAACGAGAGCAACGAGTTGGTTAATTAGGTTCTGTCAGCACACGATGGCTCACGCTTGCTGGATTATCTGCAGGCAGTCATTTCGATGGATTATACTAGACAGTTGAACAGCTTCTTCTACGTATACCGGATGCCACTACTCCAAGGAATAAGGAAGCAGAAAGAAAACAAAACAAAACAAAAGGTGCAAGCATATGACCAGCAGAAGATGATGTTTTTCTTTCCTTTTCTATATGACATGGGGCCGAGGAGTCCCCTCCCTGGTTTTCTAAAATGATGGCCTTTGCATTTTCTTGGGTTTAATGAATTTGGGAAGTTCCGTGTACCAACAGACATACAAGCATGCAACTGTCGGGTGTGACACTTGATAGGTTAGTGCAAAAAGTATACGTAAAACAATTCATAATGTTATAAGAAAATGACATGGACATTCTTAAACTATAAATACGCTTACACTCTGTTTGGATGTTGATATTTAAGGCCATGAAATTGAATTGGGCTCAATATCAAATCTCCCTGACTTTGATATTGACATTGAACCCAAATTCTGTTATTCAGATGTGCAAAGAATTCTCACTTGGAATTCGTATGAGAGACTAAATTTTGAAGATTGTTTGGATGGCCATTCGACACATTGGAATTGCTCATTTCTCAGATGAACATTGTACTTGATGCAATATATGAATATTTTTGTGAATGCTTATATATCAAGAATACAAATCAAGCATCAAGTATTTGTATAACATATGAATCAACAAATTGTACAATCAATCAAGCATGAAAAGGACCAAAAGCAAAAAAATAATATCAACATCACACGGCCAACAGACCAACATCATGCACAACCCACATCAAATACTTTGGATCTGCCTGTTGTGGATCCATGCTCAAATCCATTGACCTGCAAAAGGAAAAAATCTCAGCATACAAGCACATACGGTGTAGTCACTACAAGTATGGATTAGAGGAGATTAGAGGATTAGGGTACGGTGGCCGTGGGGCTAGAGGAAGAAGCATCCATGTGGGGAAGAGGCTGTCGTGCCATCGGCCATGGGGGGCGGGGGCGTGGTGGTGGATCATGCAGATGGCGGCCAGCGGAGGTGAGTGCGCGTGGAGGTGGGCGCACGCGGGGGAGGGGTAGATCCGCCGGAGAGAAGAGAGAGAAGGAGGAGGGCGAAAAGGGACTGACCTGCACCGTCGGGAGCTCCACGTCGCACCTTTGTCCGTCTCCTCTCCTGCTCGTTTGCTGTTCCTTTCCCTCAACCACGATGAAGCGGTAAGTCGAGCACTCGATCCCGAATATTAGCCGAAGTCGAGCTACTGATCTCTGATTTCGGGAATAGCTACGCGGGCTGCGAGAGCGGGCCAGTGAATATCTCGGGCCTATTCAGCGACTCAATTCCGTGACCATTCAAACAATGGCTTAGGACATTTGGGAAGTAATCTATTGGTGGAGCAATTGTGTAACTACTCAAAAAGTGGTTATTATTAGAGAGAAGCTAGTGTTTAAGTAGTACAACAATAATTCGATAATTATGTTTGGCATGGTACTAGGCGAGAAGTAGTTTCTATTAAAAACCAGGAAACTTGCCTCATTGGACAACAAATCTACAATGAAGGCCAAGGATGAGAGGCGAATCCCTTACAAGCGCCTTAAACACCAATTAGCAAATAACCCCTATCTAAGAAGGAAGGAATTCTCACCTTGTGACTCATCGGTTCATCTTTGACTTGTGTACCATGATGGACTCACCCTCCATAGGTCATTAGTCTCTACGCCCTCTGTAAGTTACGACTAGACCTCCACTTAATGTAGCTCACCCTGCGCTTGCCACGATTTTTGACATGAAATTACCTCTACCTGGCCACGACAGGGACTCCGTTGGTTCCGCTTACCCTCCATCAGCTGCAAGTCACCCTACTGAGACTAGAGACCGTCTTCCCTCATAATTGAAGGTTGCACCTCCCCTATGTCCCCTGAGATGCCTTAGCCTCTTCATAGACATGTACATGTAAGCTAATGGATGGAGCATGAACCTGAACTTCTAATGCCCACAGTTTACTACCATTACGACGACAGGCAAGCATATCATTTTTTCCCAATCTTTTCACAAGCTACATAAGAGAAACCATAGATTGATCACTAGGCAATGTTCCCTAGCATGTATTCTAATGCGACATGTTATTGTACTATTTCATGATAAAATTAGCAGGCTCCGTAACTTCAACACCACAATGGTGCCTAGCTTAAGTGACTGTAGAAGTGTCAGAGTATCATTAGGTTAGAGATGCATTAGGCATGAAATAGACTGATGGTCATGAAAATGATGAGTTGTTGACATATGACATATCCACATTAGTGCTATAAGTATGTGGAAATTAGACTATGAGATGCTCATGTAAAGTCATATTTAGCAATTTACCATACATAACATGGGATATTTGATGATTCTCGTTTGATACAAACTGATCATGCCAACCGCCATGATGTTGCATTATCATTCGAACATGAATTTGAGCTTGGCAATGATGGAGGGAGACATGATATGGAAATTTAACCTCCTTCGGTTGATTTGGACAACTTCATTACACTTAAAAAGAGAGCTACAAGTGGACCATTTCATGTGAGTATCATTTTCACCATAATTCGCTTAAAATTATATAACAATCACTGACTGGTATGAGTAATGAGTGTTATAACATTTAGAGTTCATCATGTAAACCCGATTGTGATGAGAACTTAAAGCTAGCTGTAGGTATGGCATTTGAGAGTGTGGAATTTGTCTAGAAGTTTTACAAGGCTTACGCACACAATGCGGGATTTTCAATATGAAATGGGCAGAACTGGACTGTAGATGATGTGGTGGTCTGAAGGCATTTTCTTTGTTGCAAAGCAGGTTTCCGAATGATGGAGGAGGAATGCAAGAAGGATTTAAAGCGAGAGATGATAAGAACACATGCAAGAAATATTATTGTGTGCTTTGTGAGGCCATGGTAACATTCAAGTGTATGCATGATGGCAAATACTCTATATAGTATATTTAATCAAGTATAACAAAGTCAACGAGGAGGCCAACACCACACTATTCACATATCATGAAGCTAGCATTGGCACATCTTTGGTAGTTATCATACACAGAAAATATTGGTTATGCTATTTCATAATTTGTTTATCCATTCAAACTACGATCTAGCTGGGTAACTTTAAATTTCAGAAAACAAAACATTTGCCCCTTTGCCGAGGCTTGCTGCAATAATAATGTGAAGATTTTATTCCCCAATTATAATGACAAGATCCACAGTTGTAACAAGCGAAAAGGATTTGATACACCATAGACTATTAAAAACTAGACGACATGACTATCAGGTAAAGACACTAGAACAAATTAAGAAACTATTAATGTTGTCTTTAAAAATGGTAATGGTTGTAAAGTGATTTGATGTATATGCATTTGAAATTGCCGCTAAATAATATATTATAGCTATCTTTATCATGCTCTCCTGTTCGAACGTACTTTACATTCTATTAGTGTTAACTTATTGATGTTTGCATCTTTTTCCAATTAAATTTGCCATAGAAGGAAGTAAAATATATCAATCATTAGTTTCTACCATATAAAGGTAACCATATAAGTTAGTGTGTTATATATTCACATTTTTCTTGTTAAATTTCAAAGTTGCAAATTGATGTTGAGAAAGACCTATCGTAGCTGGATCTGATTTATTTATAGAAGCACAAGTGCATTACATGGATTAAGATCAAGATACACGTCGGATGGATAAAAAAGATCTATTTGTGATCAACTAGTGGAGATTGAGAGCGATGTGAAAGACGTAAGATGATTCCGCGCTAGCTCCACTGCCAGCACACGCAAGCATCTGATTCAGGCATGCATAGTTTTATAACTTTCATTTGGGGTGCCGATCAAAGTGAGAACAACATTTGTCCCTTTTATGAATTTTAAGTTTGTTATGTGCGCGGAATGGGCCAGCAGGTGTACTGGTGAAAAGCCAAACGAGTTCGGCTGGTTCCTAACCTAACCTATCCTATCCGCAAACATGTGAAAGACGAACGAGGGCGAGACATGCATAGCCATGACCTATGAGGCTATGATTGGGCATCGATGTACTGAGAGACAGACATCAACTTTCTCCCGTCAAAAGAAGAACAAACATCAACTTTGAAACCAAAATAACCCCAAAAATTGGGAGCAACGCACGGGCACGGGACATTGATCGGGCCGAACTGCTCTCATATCGGCGTTCTTAATTATCCGCGTCTCCTCGCACACTACAATCGCCACCAACTTCAATCCACTTTATTCTCCATACCATACCACCACCACCACCACCACCACTGATCAGGTTATTAAACTTCGGGGTAGGGCTCGGCCACGCGTGCGGGGTCGCATGCCAGTAGCACGATCCGCACATACCCGATTGGGTCAGGGAACGCAACACGCCAGCTGCCGATGTGCGCTATCTTCGACTTCAAGTCTCCCACTATCCGGTTAAAAATAATAGTCTCCCACGTCCATGCTCGCTCGACCATTGCGGAAGCCCTGCCCACTTACAAATATTTTAAAACGAAGAACAGTTGGCTAGTTATTAGTTTTTGCCAGCACACGATGGCTGACGCTTGCTGGATTATCTGTTGGCACTCATTCCATGGGACTAGAAAATCAAACAATTGATCGAGTGGGGCAAAGATTCTTGTAATGGCCTTTTTATTTCACACGGCACACTACTGTATACCGGACGCTAATGCTCCAGGGAATAACGAAACGGAAAAGAAAAGCAAATGCAAAACAAAAGGTCCAAGCATATGAACATGATGTTTCGTTTCTATATGAAATGGGGCCGGGCCGCACCGGAGAGTGGATTTTTGGATCCCGAGCTCCATGGAGCTCGAAATTTAGAAAAATTCAAAAATCAATTTTAAAGTTTGAAAAATATAGAAAATTTACACATGTGTATAGTGATGTGTACTTCATCTCTGCAAATTTTCATGATGAAATACGTTTTGATTTGGTCTACAAAAAAGTAGATTCAAGAAGTTTTATGGTGAATAGTACATGTGTTAGAAAATCATTTTTTTGTAGCTCACGTCAGAATGTATTTCATCGTGAAAATTTAGAGATATGTAGTACACATCCCTATATACATGTGTAAATTGTTTTCAGATTTTTTTTTGAAACTTCAAAGGTTGATTTTTGAATTTTTCAAAAATCAGGCTCCATGGAGGCTGAGCTCTATTATCACTTTCCGGCGCTGGGAGTCCCCCGCCTGATTTTCTGCAGAGAAAAAAAGTTTAAACATATGCATAATGGATCAGACTAATAATATCGCTACTTGTTTCACTTATTTTAACTACTTGTTCTCTCGAAACAGGACGGACTGTACATGGTGTTGAGAAAATCCTCATACAAGCTAATGAAAGATAAAACTAGACTACACACAACCAACAAAACCAAAAAGGCACCATAAGTGCACTGCTGGATATTGTATGCGTGCCATCGAGTAGAAGTACAGGAGTAGTCGAACCACAACTAGAAGAAACCTAAGAACCAACACTCAGTGGTCTCGTGTCTCATGGAAGAAACTACCAGACTATGCCTCCAAGTCTCCAGCGAATCATTGCCGAAGAGGCCCCTCTATTCTCCCGCTCAGGATCGAGGAGCCCCACCTCTGCTAGCAAACAGAAGGGACCGACAAACTGGAAGATGCAGTTACATGTATAAGGGAGGAGACCAACAAGGATGCCCACCGCCAATGCCGAGGAAGCCTCAGCACATGATCCAAGACATCCCAGGAGGGATATGATGCAATCACGCTGCCCTCAAGTTTGTAGGCATGGATGTGGGATTTTGCCCGTAGTACGAACATAGAGAGCACATACATCTATGAAAAATCCCCAAGGGGGACGTGACACCCTGAAGGTGTCGCCGATGACAACACTAAAGTGCTGAGGTTTCGCTCGGGACCTCCAGCATACCATGTCGCAGATCCCATCCACCAAGCCAACCCTAAGGAGAGGCCTGCCATGATGGATCTAGGCCTCCAAACTGGTACCGGCAAGAAACCAGAACCCAGATCCACGCCTCAACAGATCTGAGATGCAGTGCCATGCGTGGGAGCCTGAAATGCACTTTAGAGCATAGAGGAGTAGGGGAGGACGTGGATCTCCCCAGCTGCAGTCCGGTGACAACGAGGAAACATGGCCTGTTTGAGGGGAAGTTTAAGGGGCGGTTGACGACCGTTTCATGAGTTGCATGAGCAACCCATGAGCCCGGGGTTGTTTTCTCCTCGTGATCTCTAGTTTTAACATCGAATTGTAGTGAGTCAGTCTAATAATATTAACATGGTTCATTGCTCCCCCTTGTGCTCCTAATTTATTGGAGCTAAGGAACCCCACTAATCACTTGGAAACATGGAGTGAGTTCTTTCAGAAGGGTTTTCTAATCTAGTACATCATGGGATACTTGGATTTGAACCCATGTCATTTTTCGGAGGGAGAAGATCATGACTTATAAGGACGAGAGTAACCCCTCAATCATGGTAGTCTTTTGGGGGAGGATGTCTCTTATAACCATGTGTTGCTTGCTATGTGGTTGGGCATGGACATATAGACATGCTGGTAATGGGGACGTCTTGGTTTGGGGAAGTTACCTGATGGATGAACGAGATCATGGTTTGGGGAGGATATCCAATGCATGAGATACCCAATAGATGACTGGGGCCATGGTGGGGAGGATAACCGATGGATGATCATGTGCGGAACGAGGAGGGAGGGGGCTGTTTTGCTTAGTCCCATGTAGTTTTTTAGTGGTGATGGTGGTTTGCTAGTCTTTTTTGAATGAGTGAAAGAGCAAAAGAAAAAGGGTTTTGGTGTTCATGTTTAGAGTGTTTAGAGAATATTTCATCCGTTACATGAACACCAAAACCTTTCTTTTACTCTTTTCTTTATTTTGTGCACCAAGAAATCACTATGAAGGCTAAAAATGGTGAAAATGCGGTATGAACATTTCTAGCAAAAGTATTGAATGCATTTCTATTAAAAAATTAAAAGGATATATATATATATATATATATAAATGAAAGTATGGCAAATGGTTTAAAAACAAAAAAGGAGAGTTGGAAAAAACATGAAAAGTAGAAGATATAAAGAGGCAAGAAGAAGATGAAAAAAAGGAAAGAATAATCACTTACTAAGGGTACGCCCAACAGGATTATCTCACATCACATCTAGTGGAGACACATGGAGCATTGCATGCTAGACACGAGTTGCCACTAGGTTGTATTGGTGGGATTTTTCCATCCAACCAGGGACAAGAGGGACTGCTCTAAGTGTTTCTTTTTCGGGAGTCAAATTTCATGTTGATATACTTTTGAACCGAGCATCAAATTAAAAATTGTTTTCACCATGGCGTTCTTTGCCGATGTCTTCAAAGCTACATATCATATTGATAGATTTTGATGAACGTTTTTGACAGAAGGTGTAGATCTCATCATAGTATACTTGTACTACCACTGAATATACTTGTACTTCTTATATTAGTTTGTGTACTTCCATGTGTTAGTGTGTTCACTTTTGTGAGTATATACTTCTCTTTCTGTTTGTGTGTACTTCTCGTGTTAGTATGTGTAGTTCCAAAATTAGTGCGCATACTTCCCATTTGTTTGTACGTGTACTTCTTGTGTCTGTGTTCATATTTGCCGCATTAGTGTTCGTAGTTTTGTCCAAGTTAGTGTGTGTACTTCCCAAATCACTCCGTGCACTTTCCATGTGTTTGTATTTGTATGGTGTTTGTTTATTAATGTGTATTAGCAACATAGCACACATGTAAAATATAAATTTATTGCATAGGTAACGAGAACCAGAAATGGAAGGGTGAAAACGGGAAAAACTAAAGGTAAATGGTTAAAATTTAGAAAAAATAAAAAAAACCCAGGGAAACTATAGAAAAAGATGAAAGAGAAAGAAATACTATGAAAATTCAAAGAAACATACGGGGGAAACAGTTAAATACCCAAGGCAGAGCACTGCAATACAACACTCAGAAGCTACATGAATTGCTTCACATGCCCTCCCGCACCCTCCATAGAGGGCACCCTAGTTTGGTTGTCCCAAGGCAAATATGTATGCATAAATTTTTGATTGATTGGGTTGGCCCAAAATCCCAAAAATCTTGAGGTGTACACATATCGGTTTTATTACCCGCCATGAGCCGGGATTAAGATATCATATAAGCATCTATTAATTTATGGTTAGACTTGGACGAGCTTGTACATTGATAGAGCGAGCTTGTGACACGAAGAGGTTGGACACTAGTTTAGCGGCCTAGAATAGCGTAACACATTCTCCTTACATCCACAATGTAAGTGATATTTGTTTTGTCTCTAGGTCATAATGTTTGACCAAGCTTATTGAAGTACAATATCAACAATACAAAATGAATGGAATGAAAAATATATTTCATGATGTATCTGTTGGCATTAGTTTTGGTTTTCATTTATAGACGTTGGTGTCATTTTTTATAAACATGGTCAAACTTTAAAATGGTTGACTTAGAAACAAAGCAAATATACTTACATGTTCCTCTTTGGATTGAAGAAATTTCATTGAATTTTTTTAGAACTTCAATCCATAAAATCTTTTGGATCATAGAATTTTTTTCACCAGATTCCTATAGAATACATCTCTATGCCCTTTTATTCCATAATATGAATCTCAACATAATCTCTAACCTTATTTTATTTTTTTTCTTTGAGACGTCCAATGCACTTGCACGTTATCTCTCTACTTTCTCTCATCAATTCCGGAAACTTTATATGTTTTTTCCAAAGACACATATTTATAAATTTCTATATTTTGAAATCTTGTAGGAATTCAAAGTACATTTTTCCGAAAAGGAGGATGGCCCCGGGCCTTTGCATGTAGCCATAGGAATTCAAAGAACATGACATCACAATCGCGGGCTTTCCCTATTCCTATGTTTTGCAACTTCCTGCAATGCAATCCAAAGAGGCCCCAAGGATGGAGGGAGTGTCACTTTATGACTTTTATTCCATCATGTGTTGTATTTTACCGACCCATGATTAACTTGTCCATCGCATGAATCATGATTGGGCAGGAAAGTAACCTGATTTCTGGCTGTCCCCTCACGAAAGAGACTGCAGCATGTGAAAAATGAAGGAGGAGACATGGCTTCCATCGATCAAGCAAGAGACAAAACATGAATGGCCAAAAGAAGGTTCATGGCGTATGTCAAGTCCAATGTACATGAAGGTTCGACGCACGGACGAATTCAAAGTGGTGGAGAATATTCTGTTGGGGATTGTAGCAGAAAATCAAAATTTTCCTACGTGTCACCAAGATCAATCTATGGAGAGACTAGCAACGAGAGAGAGGAGTGCATCTTCATACCCTTGAAGATCGCAATGCGGAAGCGTTACAAGAACGCGGTTGGTGGAGTCGTACACGCAGCGATTCAGATCGCGGTCGATTCCGATCTAAGCGTCGAACAATGGTGCTTCCGCGTTCCACACACGTACAGCCCGGTGACGTCTCCCATGCCTTGATCCAGCAAGGAGAGAGGGAGAGGTTGGGGAAGACTCCGTCCAGCAGCAGCACAACGGCATGGTGATGGTGGAGGAGCGCGGTACTCCAGTAGGGCTTCGCCAAGCACTACGAGAGACGAGGAGGGAGAGGGGTAGGGCTGCACCAAGAGAGAGATCAAATCACATATGTTGGGCAACCCCATACCTCAAGTATATATATGGGAGGGGAGGGGCTGCGCCCCCTGTAGGGTTCCCTCCCCAAGGGGAGGCGGCAGCCCTAGATCCCATCTAGGGTGGCGGCTAGAGGGGAGAGGGAGAGAGGGGGGCGCCCTAGGGTGGGCCTTAAGGCCCATCTGGACCTAGGGTTTGCCCCCTCCCACTCTCCCTGCGCCTTGGGCCTTGGTGGGGGGGGGGGGGGCGCACCAGCCTACCTGGGACTAGTCCCCACCCACACTTGGCCCACGCAGCCTTCTGGGGCTGGTGGCCCCACCTGGTGGACCCCCAGGACCCTCCCGGTGGTCCCGGTACGTTACCGATAGCACCTGAAACTTTTCCGGTGACCAAAACGGGACTTCCCATATATAAATATTTACCTTCGGACCATTCCGGAACTCCTCGTGATGTCCGGGATCTCATCCGAGACTCCGAACAACATTCGGTAACCACGTACATACTTTCCCTATAACCCTAGCGTCAACCTTAAGTGTGTAGACCCTACGGGTTCGGGAACCATGTAGACATGACCGAGACAACTCTCTGGGCAATAACCAACATCGGGATCTGGATACCCATGTTGGCTCCCACATGTTCCACGATGATCTCATCGGATGAACCACGATGTCAAGGATTCAATCAATCCCGTATACAATTCACTTTGTCTATCGGTACGATACTTGCCCGAGATTCGATCGTCGGTATCCCGATACCTCGTTCAATCTCATTACCGGCAAGTCTCTTTACTCATTTCGTAACACATCATCCCGTGATCAACTCCTTGGTCACATTGTGCACATTATGATGATGTCCTACCGAGTGGGCCCAGAGATACCTCTCCGTTACACGGAGTGACAAATCCCAGTCTCGATTCGTGCCAACCCAACAGACACTTTCGGAGATACCCGCAGTGCACCTTTATAGCCACCCAGTTATGTTGTGACGTTTGGTGCACCCAAAGCATTCCTACGGTATCCGGGAGTTGCACAATCTCATGGTATAAGGAAATGATACTTGACATTAGAAAAGCTTTAGCATACGAACTACACGATCTTGTGCTAGGCTTAGGATTGGGTCTTGTCCATCACATCATTCTCCTAATGATGTGATCCCGTCATCAACGACATCCAATGTCCATGGTCAGGAAACCGTAACCATCTATTGATCAACGAGCTAGTCAACTAGAGGCTTACTAGGGACATGGTGTTGTCTATGTATCCACACATGTATCTGAGTTTCCTATCAATACAATTCTATCATGGATAATAAACGTTTATCATGAACAAGGAAATATAATAATAACTAATTTATTATTGCCTCTGGGGCATATTTCCAACAGTCTCCCACTTGCACTAGAGTCAATAATCTAGTTCACATCACTATGTGATTGTAGAGAATCCAACACCCATGGGGTGTGTTCATATCTTGCTTGTGAGAGAGGTTTATCAGTCAATGGATCTGAACCTTTCAGATCCATGTGTGCTTTACAAATCTCTATGTCATCTTGTATATGCAGCTACCACGTGCTACTTGGGGCTATTCCAAATAACTGCTCTACTATACGAATCTGATTTACTCCTCAGAGTCATCCGGATTAGTGTCAAAGTTTGCATCGATGTAACCTTTTACGAAAAACTCTTTTACCACCTCCATAATCGAGAAAATTCCTTAGTCCACTAGTTACTAAGGATAACCTTGACCACTGTCCTGTGATCCATTCCTAGATCACACTTGTACCCCTTGACTGACTCATGGCTTGGCATACTTCAGGTGCGGTACACAACATATCATACTTTAGAGCCTACGTCTAAAGCATAGGGGACGACCTTTGACCTTTCTCTCTATTATGCCGTGGTCAGGTCTTGAGTTTTACTCAATACTCATACCTTATAACACAGCCAAGAACTCCTTCTTTGCCGATCTATTTTTGAACTCCTTCAAAATTTTGTCATGGTATGTGTTCATTTGAAAGTACTATTAAGCGATTTTGATCTATCCTTATAGATCTTGATGCTTAATGTTCAAGTAGTTTAATCCAGGTTTTCTATTAAAAACACTTTTCAAAATAACCCTGTATGCTTTCCAGAAATTCTACATCATTTCTGATCAACAATATGTTAACAACATATACTCATCAAAAATTCTATAGTGCTCCCACTCACTTCTTTGGAAATACAAGTTTCTCATAAACTTTGTATAAACCCAAAATCTTTGATCATCTCATCAAAGCGTACATTCCAATTCCGAGATGCTTACTCCAGTCCTTAGAAGGATTGCTGGAGCTTTGCATACTTGTTAGCATCTTTCAGGATTGACAAAACCTTCTGGTTGTATCACATACAACCTTTCCTCAAGAAAAAAACGTCGAGGAAACAGTGTTTTTGACATCCTATCTGCAAGATTTCATAAATAATGTAGTAACTGCTAACATAATTCCAACAGACTCTTAGCATTGCTACGAGTGAGAAAGTCTCATCATAGTCAACTCCTTGAACTTGTCGGGAAACATCTTAACTACAAGTCGAGCTTTCTTAATGGTGACACTTATCATCATTGTCCGTCTTCCTTTTAAAATCCATCTGCACCCAACAGCCTTACGACCATCAAGTAGTTCTTTCCAAAGTCTGGACTTTGTTTTATACATGGATCCTCTCTCGGATTTTATGGCCTCGAGCCATTCGTCGGAATCCAGGCCCACCATCGCTTCTTCATAGCTCGTAGGTTCATTGTTGTCTAGCAACATGACTTCCAAGACAGGATTACGTACCACTCTGATGTAGTACACATCCTTGTCGACCTATGAGGTTTGGTAGTGACTTGATCCGAAGTTTCATGATCACTATCATAAGCTTCCACTTCAATTGGTGTAGGTGCCACAGGAACAACTTTCTGTGCCCTGCTACACACTAGTTGAAGTGACGGTTCAATAAACTCATCAAGTCTCCACCATCCTCCCATTCAATTCTTTCGAGAGAAACTTTTCCTCGAGAAAGGACCCATTTCTAGAAACAATCAATTTTGCTTCCGGATCTGAAATAGGAGGTATACCCAACTGTTTTGGGTATTCTATGAAGATGTATTCATCCGCTTTGGATTCGAGCTTATCAGCCTGAAACCTTTTCACATAAGCATCGCAGCCCCAAACTTTTAAGAAACGACAACTCAGGTTTCTCTAAACCATAGTTCATACGGTGTCGTCTCAACGGAATTGTGTGGTGCCCTATTTAAAGTGAATGCGGTTGTCTCTAATGCCTAACCCATAAACGATAGTGGTAATTCGATAAGAGACATCATGGTATGCACCATATCCAATAGGGTGCAGTTGTGATGTTCGGACACACCATCACACTATGGTGTTCCAGGCGGTATTAGTTGTGAAACAATTTCCACAATGTCTTAATTGTGTGCCAAACTCGTAACTCAGATATTCATCTCTATGATCATATCATAGACATTTTATCATCTTGTCACGATGATCTTCAACTTCACTCTGAAATTACTTGAACCTTTCAATAATTCAGACTTGTGTTTCATCAAGTAAATATACTCAGCATCTACTCAAATCATCTGTGAAGTAAGAACATAACGATATCCACTACGTGCCTCAGCACTCATTGGACTGCACACATCAAAATGTATTACTTCCAACAAGTTGCTTTCTTGTTCCATCTTACTGAAAACGAGGTCTTTCAGTCATCTTGCCCATGTGGTATGATTTGCATGTCTCAAGTGATTCAAAATCAAGTGAGTCCAAACGATCCATCTGTATGGAGTTTCTTCATGCATATATACCAATAGACATGGTTCGCATGTCTCAATCTTTTCAAAAATGAGTGAGTCCAAAGATCCATCAATGTGGAGCTTCTTTATGCGTTTTACACCAACATGACTCAAATGGCAGTGCCACAAGTACGTGGTACTATCATTACTATCTTATATCTTTTGGCATGAACATGTGTATCACTACGATCGAGATTCAATAAACCATTCATTTTAGGTGCAAGACCATTGAAGGTATTAAGCAAATAAACTGAGTAACCATTATTCTCCTTAAATGAATAGCCGTGTGGCGATAAACATAATCCAATCATGTCTATGCTCCACGCAAACACCAAATAAAAATTATTTCGGTTTAACACCAATCCCGATGGTAGAGGGAGCGTGCGATGCTTGATCACATCAACCTTGGAAACACTTCCAACATATCGTCATCTCACCTTTAGCTAGTCTCCGTAGCCTTTTATTTCGAGTTACTAACACTTAGCAACCGAACCGGTATTTATTACCCTGGTGCTACTAGGAGTACTAGTAAAGTACACAATAATATAATGTATATTCAAAATACTTCTGTCGACCTTGCCAGCCTTCTCATCTACCAAGTATCTAGGGTAGTTCTGCTTCAGTGACCGTTCCCCTCATTATAGAAGCACTTAGTCTCGGGTTTGGTTCAACCTTGGGTTTCTTCACTAGAGCAGCAACTGATTTGCCGTCTCATGAAGTATCCCTTCTTTCCCTTGCCCTTCTTGAAACTAGTGGTTTTACTAACCATCAATAACTGATGCTCCTACTTGATTTCTACTTTCACGATGTCAAACATCGCGAATTGCTCAAGGATCATCATGTCTATCCCTGATATGTTATAGTTCATCACTAAGCTCTAATAGCTTGGTTGCAGTGACTACGGAGAACTATCACTATCTCATCTGGAAGATTAACTCCCACTTGATTCAAGCGATTGTAGTACTCAGACAATCTAAGCACATGCTCAACGATTGAGCTTTTCTCCCTTAGTTTGCAGGCTTAAGAAACTTGTCAGAGGTCTCATACCTCTTGACGTGGGCACTAGTTTGAAATCCCAATTTCAGTCTTTGGAACATCTCATATGTTCTGCGACGTTTCAAACAATGTCTTTGGTGCCACAATTCTAAACCGTTAGTATTACGCACTGAACTATCACGTAGTCATCAAAACGTGTATGTCAGATGTTCCCAACATCTATAGACGACGCTCGAGGTTCAACGCACTGAGCGGTGCATTAAGGACATAGCCCTTATGTGCAGCAATGAGGACAATCCTTAGTTCACGGGCCCAGTCCGCATAATTGCTACTGTCAACTCTCAACTAAATTTTCTCTAGGAACATATCTAAAATAGTAGAACCAAAGCGTGAGCTACGACATAATTTGCAAATACCTTTTGACTATGTTCATGATAATTAAGTTCATCTAACCAAATTATTCAATGAACTCCCACTTAGATAGACATCCCTCTAGTCATCTAAGTGATACATGATCCGAGTCAACTAGGCCGTGTCCGATCATCACGTGAGACGGACTAGTCATCATCGGTGAACATCTTCATGTTGATCGTATCCACTATACGACTCATGTTCGACCTTTCGGTCTTCTGTGTTCCGAGGCCATGTCTGTACATGCTAGGCTTGTCAAGTTAACCTAAGTGTATTGCATGTGTAAATCTGGCTTACACCCATTGTATGCGAACGTTAGAACCTATCACACCCGATCATCACGTGGTGTTTCGGAACAACGGACCTTAGCAACGGTGCACAGTTAGGGGGAACACTTTCTTGAAATTTCAGCGAGGGATCATCTTATTTATGATACCGTCGTTCTAAGCAAATAAGATGTAAACATGACAAACATGACATGCAAATCATAAAGTGACATGATATGGCCAATATCATCTTGCGCCTTTTGATCTCCATCTTCGAGGCGCGGCATGATCACCTTCGTCACCGGCATGACACCATGATCTCCATCATCGTGTCTTCATGAAGTTGCCTCGCCAACTATTACTTCTACTACTATGGCTAACGGTTAGCAATAAAGTAAAGTAATTACATGGCGTTTTCATTGACACGCAGGTCATAAATAAATTAAGACAACTCCTATGGCTCCTGCCGGTTGTCATACTCATCGACATGTAAGTCGTGATTCCTATTACAAGAACATGATCAATCTCATACATCACATATATCATTCATCACATCCTTTTGGCCATATCACATCACATTGCATACCCTGCAAAAACAAGTTAGACGTCCTCTAATTGTTGTTGCATGTTTTACATGGCTGCTATGGGTTTCTAGCAAGAACGTTTCTTACCTACGCAAAATCACAACAGTGATATGCCAATTTCTATTTACCCTTCATAAGGACCCTTTTCATCGAATCCGATCCGACTAAAGTGGGAGAGACAGACACCCGCCAGCCACCTTATACATCAAGTGCATGTCAGTCGGTGCAACCAGTCTCACGTAAGCATACGTGTAAGGTCGGTCCGGGCCGCTTCATCCCACAATGCCGCCGGATCAAGATAAGACTAGTAATGGTAAGAAATTGAACAAATCATCGCCCACAACTGCTTTGTGTTCTACTCGTGCATAGAAACTACGCATAGACCTAGCTCTGATACCACTGTTGGGGATCGTAGCAGAAATTCAAAATTTTCCTACGTGTCACCAAGATCAATCTATGGAGAGACTAGCAACGAGAGAGAGGAGTGCATCTTCATACCCTTGAAGATCGCAATGCGGAAGCATTATAAGAACACGGTTGGTGGAGTCGTACACACAGCGATTCAGATTGCGGTCGATTCCGATCTAAGCGCCGAACAACGGTGCCTCCGCGTTCAACACACGTGCAGCCCGGTGACATCTCCCACGCCTTGATCCAGCAAGGAGAGAGGGAGAGGTTGGGGAAAACTCCGTCCAGCAGCAGCACAACGGCATGGTGATGGTGGAGGAGCGTGGTACTCCAGCAGGGCTTCGCCAAGCACTACGAGAGACGAGGAGGGAGAGGGGTAGGGCTGCACCAAGAGAGAGATCAAATCACATATGTTGGGCAGCCCCATAGCTCAAGTATATACAGGGGAGGGGAGGGGCTGCGCCCCCTCTAGGGTTCCCTCCCCAAGGGGGGGGGCGGCAGCCCTAGATCCCATCTAGGGTGGCGGCTAGAGGGGAGAGGGAGAGAGGGGGGCGCCTAGGGTGGGCCTTAAGGCCCATCTGGACCTAGGGTTTGCCCCCTCCCACTCTCCCTGTGCCTTGGGCCTTGGTGGGGAAGCGGGCGCACCAGCCTACCTGGGACTGGTCCCCTCCCACACTTGGCCCACGCAGCCTTCTTGGGCTGGTGGCCCCACCTGATGGACCCCCGGGACCCTTCCGGTGGTCCCGGTACATTACCGATAGCACCCGAAACTTTTCCGGTGACCAAAACGGGACTTCCCATATATAAATCTTTACCTCCGGACCGTTTCAGAACTCCTCGTGACGTCTGGGATCTCATCCAGGACTCCGAACAACATTCGGTAACCATGTACATACTTTCCCTATAACCCTAGCGTCATCGAACCTTAAGTGTGTAGACCCTACGGGTTCGGGAACCATGTAGACATGACCGAGACAACTCTCCGGCCAATAACCAACATCGGGATCTGGATACCCATGTTGGCTCCCACATGTTTCACGATGATCTCATCGGATGAACCACGATGTCAAGGATTCAATCAATCCCATATACAATTCCCTTTGTCTATCGGTACGATACTTGCCCGAGATTCGATCGTTGGTATCCCGATACCTCGTTCAATCTCGTTACCGGCAAGTCTCTTTACTCGTTCTGTAACACATCATCCCGTGATCAACTCCTTGGTCACATTGTGCACATTATGATGATGTCCTACCGAGTGGGCCCAGAGATACCTCTCCGGTACATGGAGTGACAAACCCCAGTCTCGATTCGTGCCAACCCAATAGACACTTTCGGAGATACCCGCAGTGCACCTTTATAGCCACCCAGTTACGTTGTGACGTTTGGTGCAGCCAAAGCATTCCTACGGTATCCGGGAGTTGCACAATCTCATGGTCTAAGGAAATGATACTTGACATTAGAAAAGTTTTAGCATACGAACTACACAATCTTGTGCTAGGCTTAGGATTGGGTCTTGTCCATCACATCATTCTCCTAATGATGTGATCCCGTCATCAATGACATCTAATGTCCATGGTCAGGAAACCGTAACCATCTATTGATCAACGAGCTAGTCAACTAGAGGCTTACTAGGGACATGGTGTTGTCTATGTATCCACACATGTATCTGAGTTTCCTATCAATACAATTCTAGCATGGAGATAATAAACGTTTATCATGAACAAGGAAATATAATTATAACTAATTTATTATTGCCTCTAGGGCATATTTCCAACATATTCGTCAAGGTGGAGTTTGTTAGAGTTGTGTCGAATATTATTGTACAAAGTAGGTTACAGTTGGACTTGGTTTTGGACTGTGTGTAGACAGGGTAAGAGTTGTTTTCCTAATAGGATACTTGTATCCTAGGCCTCTCATATATCGGAGGTAGACACACGATGTAATCTATGCTAACATAATAGTACGGGCACGCGGGGGAGCTGGCGGCGTGTGCCGGCGCTCGGGTGGCCGGTGTGCGGTATTACGACGGTGTCATGGGGAGGAGCGCCCATAGTCAGGCCCCGGGGATGTAGCCATATCAGTGAACCTCGTTAACAAATTTCAGTGCCGTGCTCGTGTGATTGCTTGGTCCTCGGATGATCGACGGTATGCCTCAGATTTATTCTAACATGCACACTTCCCATTTGTTTGTACGTGTACTTCTTGTGTTTGTGTTCGTATTTACCGCATTAGTGTTCGTAGTTTTGTCCAAGTTAGTGTGTACTTCCCAAATCACTCTGTGCACTTTCCATGTGTTTGTATTTATCGAGAGCAATATCCGTTGACAACTTATCTCGCATCTAACCTTCGCCCCCGCGAGGCGACGGGGACGCGCTCTAATCCCGCCGCCGCCAAGCCCCCTCCCCATCTCCTCCTCCCTCGCTGCCGCCGCCACAGAGCGCGGCCGGGCAAAGCCCCTGTTGGCGGCGGCGGCGGGGATCGATTGTCCCCTTGTGCAAAGGGCTGACGCGGGCCGGTTCTTCGGGTGAGGGCTTGACGTTGCAGGGTGTCAGGGCGTGTTCATCAA
This sequence comes from Triticum dicoccoides, assembly GCF_002162155.2. Taxonomy (NCBI): domain Eukaryota; kingdom Viridiplantae; phylum Streptophyta; class Magnoliopsida; order Poales; family Poaceae; genus Triticum; species Triticum dicoccoides. Next base: position 100,815,530 of record NC_041392.1, read on the forward strand.
TCGGCGCTTTGCATTTGGTGCGGCAGAGATGCGACGGACGACATGGCATGAGGCTGGAACCCGGCTGAGCGACGATGTGGTTGTGGTGGGGCGCCTCCGGAGGCCGGCCGATCTGGCGCTAGGCTCCAGGGCGCGGAGCCGCTCAGGGCGTTCTGGACCTGGCTGCCCGATCTTCCCTTTTGGCTTAGATCTGAGTGTGTCGGGTCCAGCCAGGGCTGACTATGGTGGTCTTGCTGTGGCCTTCGGCCACGATGGCGACCTAGAGTTGGGCACTGGTCTACCCCGTTGTTGCTATCGTTCCTACTGAGTGTGGTCTTGCAGCGTCGGGGCCGCGAGGCTTCAGATTAATGGCGGCGGTCCTAGGTTCCTCTCACGTCAAGATGAAGATCTGCCTGATACCCGTCCTCCTGATCTGGCCGGAGTGTCGGGTTCCAAAGGCTCCGCTAGCGAACTCCCATCGACGTGTTATGCCTGGAGATTGCTGGATCGGGTGGGATTCGGTCGTGCCTGTCGTGGTTCTAAGCCTGACAGTAGAGTGGGGGTAGGTATGGAGAGGCAAGGTCCTAGCTATGGAGAGGTTGTAAGCACAAAGGATGTACGAGTTCAGGCCCTTCTCGGAGGAAGTAACAGCCCTACGTCTCGGAACCCGGAGGCGGTCGAGTGGATTATGAGTATATGAATTACAAGGTGCCAAACCCTTCTGCCTGTGGAGGGGGGTGGCTTATATAGAGTGCGCCAGGACCCCAGCCAGCCCACGTAGTAGAGGGTTTAAGGTGAGTTAAGTCTGGGGCGTTACTGGTAACGCCCCACATAAAGTGCCTTTACTATCATAAAGTCTACTTGATTACAGGCCGTTGCAGTGCAGAGTGCCTCTTGACCTTCTGGTGGTCGAGTGGGTCTTCGTGGTCGAGTCCTTCAAGTCAGTCGAGTGTGTCCCTCGTTGGTCGACTGGAAGGCGACCTCTTCTAAGGGTGTCCTTGGGTAAGGTACTTAGATCAGGTCCATGACCCTACCCTAGGTACATAACCCCATCATTAGCCCTCGAATGGATTGAGGCTTCGAGTGAGGAAGGAGTTGACGTCGTTTCCGATTAACCTTTGTGCCCTGGTCGTGCGTTGTCCTGGACCAAAGAATCTCTTCGTCGACAGTGAATGACTTGTCTTCAGTCGACTCGATCCATTCTATTCTTGCGTCGAGTGATCTTTCGGGCTTCGACGATATCCGAGCGACGGATCGCCGGAAACCCCGTGTCTGACAGACTGATCTGCCATTCGCGGATTCCGCGGGATGCGAAATTTGGGGACGCGCGCGAAGCGGGACGGCCCGCGGCGTTCGGATGGGACGGGACATAGACGCCTCGATCTCCGCGCCGCCTTTTTCGCCACGTATCCCGTCTGCATAACTGTTCCTGATATGATTAGATCGACCGGGCCCACCTGTCATCCACTCGGAAGGGACCTTATAAATGCGCCCGGCGAGGATTTCTGTACTGCGCCTCAATCATTCTCTCTCTCTCTCTCTGCTTCCTTCTTCCCCGCCCAGCGTGCTCGCTCTCGCCCCCGCACCACTTCCCTTCGCGCATCTCGCCAGCAACCATGGCCAAGGAGAAGACGGCGGCGCTGGAGCGTGCGAAGAAGGCGTCGGCGTCGGAGAAGGCAAAGGGGAGATCCACCAGCCGCGGAGGGTCCTCGTCCAGATCCCGCCTGCCGAAGGGCTGGGTCCAAGGAGACTGGATCCAGTCGACCATCACCGAGAGTGACCTCCTCGACATGGCCAACGAGGGCTTGATTCCTCATGGAGTTGCGAGGCTTCCGGGGAAGGAGTGGCAGCCCCAGCCAGAAGAGGGTGAGTGTGTGCTCTTGGCCACCCATGTTGATCGTGGATTTTCCTTGCCGCCGAGTGTTTTCTTCCGTGGCTTCTTGAATTTCTTTGGGGCGCAGCTCCACCACTTTACCCCAAACTCTATTGCCTATCTTGCCACGTTCGTGTCCATGTGTGAGGGTTTCCTGGGCTGTCGACCGCACTGGGGTTTGTTCAAGCATATATTCACGTGTCGATCTCAGACCGTGAAGAAGGCGAGCCCAGGTGATGAGAGAACCCGAGTCGTCCAAATGTGTGGGGGTCTGGGGATTCAGGTGAGGAATAAGAGCACCTTCCCGCCCATGACCTTTCCCGAGTCCGTCAGAGGCTGGCAGTCGACTTGGTTCTACTGCCAGGTCCAGTCGACGCCAGGGCAGTCGAGTGGACTCCCTCCGTTTACCATGGACCGAGTGAACAAGCCCTCCCCTCTGAAGCTGATTCCGGAGGAGAAAGCTGACGTGAAGATGTTGATGGAGCGCGTGGTGCAGTTGGTTCGGGAGGGAGTGACGGGCATGGACCTCCTGGAGGTTTTCCTCAGGCGTCACATCCAGCCCCTTCAGTTCCGGAGCCACTGCATGTGGTTGTACCGTGGGACCGAAGACGAGACTAGAGTCCATCCAGAAGCAGTCGACGACGTCACTCTGGAAATATGGATGGTAGCCGTTACCGGAAACAAGGATAACCCACGCGGAGCCAGAAGGATTCCTCCACTCGACCACAACAGCGACCCAAACAAGGTACACTTGCCCTGCTCTCCACTGCGCCCTTGTCGCATTCATTTCTGTTAACCCTGCCGACTGGTCGACTGATCCTTGTCTGGACATCTGCTAGGCCCTCACCGAGCTGTACTCGATGCCCAATGGGGCACAAGCTTCGACTGAGGAGGGCGAGGCGAGCGGGGGCGAGAGCCAGGAAGAGGAGGAATGGGACTCGGATGTTGCAGAGGATGATGACGACGATGATGATGATGACGGTGATGAAGATGACGTCGAGGACGAGGAAGAAGAGGAGGAGGAGGTCGTACCACCGCGCTCAGAAAGGCGGTCGAAGCTTGTCCACGACCCTTCGACCGAACGTGGTAAGGGGGTTGCGACCGCCACTCAGTCGACCAAGCGCCCTCGGACCACCTCTCCGGTGCCGACTGAAAAGGCGCCGAAGCAGCCCAGGGCGGCCTCGTCGAAGCCGATCAAGCTCTTGCCGAAGATGAAGGTGTCCATCCCCACCATATCAGGGTAACCGTGCTGCTCATATTTTCTTATTCTGTGTGAACTTTGTCTCTGGTCGACGCTGAAGTTAGTCGACTGATCCTTCGGAGTTGCAGTGCTGCCACTTCTGAAACTTCGGCCCGGGCTGATGACCACGAGATGGAGGACGCAGCAACTTCGAACCCAGGTACTGTATTCTTAACGCCGTTCTTAGTCGACTGATTCGCGATCTTTGATCCTGATTTTTCTCCGTAGCTCCACCCAATACTGTTATCAATCTCCCTGATGATGATGAGGATGAAGAGCCGCTGAAGCGCAGGAGGAGTCGGAAAACGTTCGCCAGTAAGGTGCCTCAGGATGTGACGGCGCCTGAGATTCTGACTGTGGAGGAAGAGAACATCACTCGACACACGGTGTCCTTCGCAGATCCATTGACGAGTGCTCAGCAGCCCTCCCTCTTCACGACGCACCACGTCCCAGAGGACCAAGCTGGCGCAGCGAAGGAGGCGATACGCCAAGCGGGAATCATGATGGAGCAGCTGAAGACCATCCGGGATGCGAGCCAGGCGGCTTATGACGCCAGTTCTGCCCTCCAAAGCAATGTCCAGGTCAGTCGACCGCTGTTTGTTCTGTTGGATATGCTACCAAAAACTTTTCTTTTCCGGAATTTATAGTAGTCACCCACTGGGTGTGTCGAATAAACTCCGTGTTAGCGGGGGCACGCTGAGTGCACCCGCTGGGTGTAGTCCCCAAGGCTAAGGTCGACTGCTGGCAGTCGGCCTTAGGCTTTATGATGTCAATTTTTCTGTCAGTCGACTATGTCGACTGGATTTCACAAACCGGTGGGGGCACGCTGAGTGCACCCACTGGGTGTAGTCCCCGAGACTGTGGTCGACTGCTTGCAGTTGATCACAGTCTTAGAGAATGCATCTCTTTTTTCTCTTTTTTTTTGAGGTCGACTGGTCGACTTTGTCTTCAACAGGATTAATGGGGGCACGCTGAGTGCACCCACTGGGTGTAGTCCCCGAGACTACGGTCGAATGCTTGTATCCGGCTGTAGTCTTAGAAACGTGTGTTTTTCCTTTTTCACTCGGAAGTGAATTATATTTGACATTTAGTCGATTGGTTCTTCGCAGAACTCTTGTGATCTTGTGACTCGCTACTCTGAGCTGGAACACAAGCATACTCAACTCGAGCTGAGCCTGAAGCTGGTTCAGGAGAAGCTGACAAAGGCAAAGGAGGAGACCGAAGGTATGTTTGGTGAGACCCTGACGACTGCTTTCCCCTTGCTTGTTTCAAAATCTGATCTTGCTGTAACTTGCAGGTAAGGTAAGGGAGGCCCAACAGAAGAAAGACCTTGAACTAGCTGAGAAGATCAAGCTTGCTGACGAGAAGTTGGCTTCAGTCCCCAAGCTTGAACAAGACAATACCAATCTGAAAGCTGCTCTTGGGATCGCCAACAAGGAGATCAGTCGACTAAAAACTGACAAAGCTGCCCTGACCGACCAAGTCAGCAAATTGACTGGGAAGAAGACTGATCTGGAGGCCTTCCTGAGTAGTCTAGCCAAGAAGCTGTTTCTTATGCTTGAAGGTAAACCTCTATGCTTGGCAAACATTTCCAATTGTGGTTTTTCCATTCGACCATCCCCTTGACTTACTGATCATCCTTGCAGAATTCTGTCAAAACTTTGAAGAAGAAACTAGCCGGCTGGAGCCAAACCTCGACCCTGTCAATTCTCCGGTGAACGACGAAGTTGCCATGGATGTTTTCCGACTGGAGTCTCGTGTCGCAGCTGTCGTGGACTATCTCGCAAGGCTGAAGGCCGCCACATCTCGCATCGACTCGACGCTTTGGCCTGAGGAGACACTTCAGAATGACCTTGAGTCGCTGATGGCCCGGTTGAACACGATCCCTGGTCGAGTGCAAGAATGGAAGAAGTCCTCGGCTCGGTGTGGTGCAGATGTTGCTCTGTGTCTGGCCCGAGTCCACTGTAAAGATGCGCGAGAAGAGAAGCTGGCGGCCCTTCGGGTGGCCAATACCAAGAAACACGACTTCAGGTCCTTTATGGAAACTTTCCTTGCAGCTGCCACTCGGATCGCCGACGGAATTGACCTTGATGAATTCGTTGCTCCTTCTAGCCCTCCACAGGAGGGGTAAAAAACTTCTTCTGGCTCGACGCTTTAAATTTGCCTCGGTATGCCGAGTGGAATTGTAACCGATAAACCTTAACAGGCTTAACGCCTGAGCACTCTCGGTTCCTTTAGATATCGATTCAAACTTGAATTTGGTGCTTGAATATGATTGCCTTTGGCTCGAAATGTCTTTTGCAGGTTCAAAGCAAGGCGCCTTTACTGCAATCGACATATTCTTCAGTCTACTTAGGCGAGCACTGGGCTGCAGCTAAGCCCCCGAGTGAGAGGGTTGCTCTACACTCGGTAGGATTTTGATAACTTAGGCGAGTGCTTGGACTGCAGCTAAGCCTCCGAGTGAGAGGGTTGCTCTACACTCGGTAGGATTTTGATAACTTAGGCGAGTGCTTGGACTGCAGCTAAGCCCCCGAG
>NC_041392.1:100821856-100824336 GCF_002162155.2 Triticum dicoccoides
CAGCTAAGCCTCCGAGTGAGAGGGTTGCTCTTCACTTGGTAGGATTTTTATAACTTAGGCGAGTGCTTGGACTGCAGCTAAGCCTCCGAGTGAGAGGGTTGCTCTTCACTCGGTAGGATTTTGATAACTTAGGCGAGCACAGGGCTGCAGCTAAGCCTCCGAGTGGAAGGCTGGCTTACCACTCGGTAGGATTTTGATAACTTAGGCGAAACGGATTCGCAGCTAAGCCTCCGAGTGGGAGTCTGGCTCACCACTCGGTAGGATTTTTACAAACTTAGGCGAAACGGATTCGCAGCTAAGTCACCCACTGAGGGGAATTTTATTGGACAAAAATAAAAAGTGACAGATATTATGGAGGAACTATGACACTATTATTTTGAGGTCCATGAACTACAGAAGTACTTTATTGAAACTCATCTGAGTGATAAAACTTAAGTGTAAAACGGGCGGAGTAGTTCCGCGTTCCAAGCTCGGGGCTCGTCGATATTATGCTCGACGTTGTAAAGACGGTACGCCCCGTTCTTGAGAACCTTGGTGACGATGAAGGGGCCTTCCCAAGAAGGAGCAAGCTTGTGTGGTTTGTGCTGATCCACTCGGAGAACTAAATCCCCTTCCTGGAAGGCTCGACCTCTCACATTTCTGGCGTGGAAACGACGCAAATCTTGTTGGTAGATGGTCGAGCGGATCAAAGCCATCTCCCTTTCTTCTCCTAAAAGGTCGACTGCGTCCTGCCGCGCCTGTTCAGCCTCTGCTTCGTTGTAAATTTCAACTCGAGGAGCATTGTGGAGAAGATCACTCGGCAAGACTGCTTCAGCTCCGTAGACCAAGAAGAATGGAGTTCTTCCGGTCGACCGATTAGGTGTGGTCCGCAGCCCACAAAGCACTGAGGGAAGTTCGTCTACCCAGGCTCCAGCCGCGTGTTTGAGATCACGCATCAGTCGAGGTTTCAATCCCTTAAGAATCAGTCCATTAGCTCGCTCTGCTTGTCCATTCGACTGCGGATGAGCGACTGAAGCGTAATCGACCCGTGTGCCTTGGGAGTTGCAGAAATCTCTGAATTCCTCTGAGTCAAAGTTCGACCCATTATCCGTAATGATGCTGTGCGGAACTCCATATCTGAATATTAGTTCCCTGATGAAGCTAACAGCAGTACCGGTGTCAAGGCTCTTGATTGGTTTAGCCTCGATCCACTTGGTGAACTTGTCGACTGCCACCAGTACATGCGTGAAACCACTTCGTCCTGTTCTCAAAGGACCGACCATGTCCAGTCCCCATACCGCGAAAGGCCAGACGAGTGGGATGGTCTTAAGAGCTGACGCAGGCTTGTGCGACATATTCGAGTAGAACTGACATCCCTCGCACTTATCCACTATCTCTTTTGCCATTTCATTCGCCTTTGGCCAGTAAAATCCGGCTCGGTATGCTTTGGCCACGATGGTCCGAGAGGACGCATGATGACCACAGGTCCCCGAGTGAATATCATTGAGGATGAGTCGACCTTCTTCCGGTGTTATGCACTTCTGACCAACTCCAGTCGCGCTTTCTCTGTATAATTGTCCTTTGATTACGGTAAAGGCCTTAGATCGACGGACGATTTGTCGAGCCTCTTCCTCATCCTCCGGAAGCTCTTTTCTCAGGATATATGCGACATACGGAACTGTCCAGTCGGGAATGACCACCAAAACCTCCATGATCAAGTCGACCACCGCTGGGACTTCAACTTCAGTCGGATCTGTGGCACTCTTGGGCTGTGGAGTTTCTTCGGTGAAAGGATCTTCTTTGACTGACGGAGTGTGTATATGCTCCAAGAACACACCACTCGGAATGGCTTCTCTCTTGGAACCTATCTTTGCTAGATCATCAGCTGCTTGATTTTTCAGTCGGGGTATATGATGGAGCTCCAACCCCTCGAACTTCTTTTCCAGCTTCCTCACTGCACTGCAGTATCCAGTCATGGCCGGGCTTCTCACGTCCCACTCTTTCTGTGACGCCCAGATAATTAGGCTACAGTAATCCCACGTTAACGATGCCATGTCACTTTGATTACTGTTAGTAATCTCGCGTTAGTTCGAAACGATACAAATTCAAAATCAAAATCAAGCAAACAATAAAAGTTTTTCAAATATTAAAACAAAAATGTTCAGGGTGAGCCAAATAATGCATAAGTAAATATGGCGGAGGAACTACACTTTTATAAGATGTTAAAATGAACTAAACTAATTAAAACAGTAGCTAAAACCATTAATTAAATGCCTTTCGTATTTTGTAGAATATTAAACTATATTATTTTGGGATGAAACATTTTTGTGGTTGTGCCATAAATTGTAACAACAATTTAGGTGCCACTTTGGTATTTTATTGAAACTAAAATAAATTGGAAGTTTAAAGAAAAGAAAATAAATAAAAGAAAGGAAAACAAAAAAAAAACCGAAAACTAACAAAAAGGAAACGGAGCCCCCCCCCCACTGGGCCGTGGCCCA
>NC_041392.1:100824350-100824942 GCF_002162155.2 Triticum dicoccoides
CCCCCCCACGACGCCACTCCCTCTCCCCTCCCGATCCAATCGGGATCGAGGCAAAAACTCCCCCCACCTCGATCCAATCTGGATCGGGACGAGACCCCCGCTCCCCTCGCTCCTTCCCCTCCTCTGCCCGATTGGATTGGGGCACGGCGCCGCGTCCCCATCTCCCTGTCGCGTCGACCACGCCCCACGGCGCCCCAACGCCGGTGCCATCGCAACGGCGCCGCCCGGTCATCGACGTCCGGAACGCCCCGCAGCCTCAACGCCGCGCCCCTGCCTCGGGTCGTCATCCACTCGTCGCCTCGCCGGCGCCGCCCGTCATCACCGCCACCTCGTCGCGCGTCCCCATCCTCCTCCTCGCCGGACCACCTCACCGGAGCACGCGCCGCCTCGCCGGACTCCCCCACCGGTCTGCTTTCACATCGCCGTCGTCCCCATCTTCCCCCACGAGCCCCGCTGCCCCGTGCCCTACACCCCGCCGTGAGCAAGCCCCTCCCTCTCCTCCCTCCCTCCCGTGTCGACCGCGCCACCATGCCCCGCGCGCCCCGCTCCGCTCCACTCCGGCGGCCCGCGCTCACCGTGGCCTCGCACGCGC